>NW_009222961.1:10500-35967 GCF_000690835.1 Fulmarus glacialis | reverse complement strand
AGGGGCCCGTCTTTGGCCGGGGGCGGTTCCGTCTTGGAGCCGGCTGGCGTTGGCTCTGTTAGACACAGGGATGGCTTCCAGCAGCTTCTCACAGAAGCCACTCCTGTAGCCCCCCAGCTACCAAAACCTTGCCACGCAAACCCAATACATAAATCCATATCATTGTCACCTCCAGTTAGCCTGAGAAAAGTTACTCGGAGGAGTAATGCTAGAGATAATTAAGCTGTAACGTACCGGTTGTCCAGCAGAGGGTAGCATTCGTATACGGAAAAATGACTGCACCCCTAACTCGTGCTTTCTGCAAAGGTTTTAACAAAACCTGGGAATCTCAGCCTTTTCCCTTCTATTAGTTCATAGGTAAGTGAACTAATCATCCGATCCTGAACACATAATAAAATTTGGAAAAGTATTATATTAAAAACGTTAAGTCAAGATTTAAGATTATGTATTTAAATGAAAATTATCAGCAATGAAATAATCGAGATTCCGGAAGCAAAGTTGACTTGAACTCTCTCCATATCTTGCATTCTGCATATTTTACAATACAGACAGTATTATAACATTGATTACTGTGATGATTAAATATAGACAGTTAAGAAATGGCTAAATCTATCAATCCCAGTCAGGGAGTGGGACCTCAATTTGGAAGGTGTTGGACCCACGTGTGTTGTGTACCTGTCTGTATATAAAATCAATGAGACAATGAGTGTTTCAGCAGACACACACCTGAGCAGCTTTATTAAGTACTTCTAGGCCCTTGGCTTTTAAAAAGTGGAGTGAGGAAACAATCTATCCATGCAAAAGCAGCTAAATTAGTATGACTCTTGGAGCCTATTTTTTTCCATTTTTTATCTTTGCAGTTTCATTCTTTCAGTAATGTAATCTAGTTGCATTAATATAGGGTACCTGCAAGAATTTTGCCCATGTTGAGAGGCTGAGCCACACTGGAGCTACTCTGCTTATCTGTGGTATTCCTTCCTTCTAGCTTTCAGCTAGAAGAACTTTGTCTGAATTTATGTCTTTACAACGTGATACTGCTTAACTTTACAAACAGGGCGGTGCCATTCACTATAAAGATGCTGGAAGACAGGCAAGTGGCTTGGATGTTCCCGTCACAATAGAGATGATTAATCTACAAGGCTGTTACCCTCTCTAAGAAGATGACAACTGTGATTAGGAGATCAAGAAAGAGTTTGGGAAGGGATGCTACTTAAACAGAAGTTAAAGGGACTGCTGGAAGCAACAGCCATGTTTTAAGATGCTGAATTAACCTCTGGACTTCTAGAGTGCACCCATAACTCTGTGAGACCCATAACTGTGTGAGACACACCTGCTTTTCATAGATGTAATTCATGGCAATGGGTAGAAGCTGACTGAGCCGAGAACAAATCTGTGAATTTTATGTATGGTTTTGTGACACTGACTGTCAGATTTATTGATCTTGTGGTTTTTGCCATACTGTAAAATCATGATAAAACATGCAACCTGTGGAAACGAGAATATAGCATAAAATATATTTCTGCTCTGTGTCTTTTTGATAAAAAAGATATTGACATAAAAAAACCATCAAAATTCAATTGCCTGTGTAGTCAACCCTTCAGTGTTCAGAAAAAGAAAGGTATACACACTTCTAGTTTATTTGCAAATCTTTCTCTGAAAAAAAAAAAATTCTGTTAATTCTGTTGAAAAACTAGGGTTTAACAGCAAGTCAGTGATATTTTGTTCCTAATCCTGCAGCACTAACTGTATTCATGTGATAAAAATACTGTTGATTTCAACGTGAACAGTCTGGTACAAGGGTTTGCAAAGCCAGGGCCTGAGGATGTATGGAAAGGGGAAATTAGAAGTTAATTGGAAAGAAAACAGATGTTAAAGAAAGATGGGCAACCAAAACATGCAGAAAGAGAAAGAGAGAATAAAGCAAAGTAATAAAAAGGGAAGGAAAAAGAAAGGACGGCATGAAAAAAAGAAGACAAAGCTTGACTTTACATATCGTGAAATTTAGACATTCTTCATAAATACATGTATCTATGTAACTCAAAACCCCACATCCATTTCATTGCATTTTTCTGTTGAAAATGATTGTTTTAAGTGTATAGTGTTTACAATCTAATAATCTAAGTAATTTTAAATCCCCCAGAAATTATAAAGTAAAACACTGCCTATTTGCTTCTTTCATACTCCAATGCTTCCTCCTTTTACTTCTTACTTTTCCTTGCACAAGAACTCCAGTTAAAAAAACAGAAAAATTGACATGCTTAAATGTCAGCTTTTTCAAACCTGCAGGTGCACCCACACCCCCAAATGCTCATCTGATTTGGTCCAATAAAAATAATAATTGAAATCTTGCCCTGCTTGCACCAAAACACCTGTGTGAGCCAATGTGACCTTCCTTTTTCCTCCTGCTGCAATTCAAAGTTTCTTATACTTTCCCCAGGCCTTCCAGCTGCCCTAATGACTCCATCGCACACTGACACTTGGCTTCCCTCAAACCTACTTTCAGCCTTTATCCTTCTTTTCAGGAGCTCTGGGGCTCCCCACCCCAGAGCCCTCTCAACTACATTCCAGTGCACAGGGTACAAATGCCCTCTCCTGCCTTGTGCTCCTCCTGTTCCCAAACCACTTCACCTATTCTGTCACCTCCTTTGTCTTATCACACTTGGAGTATAAGCTCTCAGAGGCTTAGTGTGTTTTCTTTCTTATTGAACTGTACAGCATTGAATAAAGTGATATCTGGATCCTTGGTTAAGGTTCCTAGGTATTATTACGATAGTACAAATAGGGAAAATGTAGGAAGCTCTTCTTTCAGAATCTGCAATTAGCTAAGGATGAACATGTTAATCCTTGTAAGTGATACGTTCATTCATATAAGTGCTGGAGTGATATAAATTAGGCTAATTCACTTCAGTAAAGTTATACTTAAGTATTTGTAGGACTGCAGCTACACTTCCACTGAGAACTCTACCATCAACAATTATCACAAACATCTACATGTTGCTACAGGGGAAAACTTAAGTTAATATACAATCTGTTATAGATAATAGAGGTGAGAATGCTCCCAGTCCACAATTCTGAGGCATCCAAGGAAAAAACATCTGAAAGAAAAATATTTAATTACCCCACCACACACCCCTGCAAAGGAATACAAAGCTCAAGAATCCCAACAATTCAAAGGAAAAAACGATGTTGGAATTGGTATTCTGGGTGAGACTGGCCATACAACCCAACTGCAGAAAATTCCACAGATGTTTGATAAGTTTGCCATGTAGAAGGCTTATCCAAATTTTTGCTAGGTAGAGAATGATTTAAACCTTGAAGCACAAACCCCTTTAAGAGGCAGAAATAACAAAGTGAAAAACAAAATTAAGAAACTCCAATACACATGTAGGAAAATCTACTTCAGCAGAAAGGGAGAGAAAAAGAAACTAACTCTTCTGATAAACTTGTTCTTTGCAGAATACCTTGCAAGAAATACAGGATCTCGTGCTGTCCACGGAGGCTCCATACCCAGTGAAGGACATGGCTTTATTGATACCTTGGTTTTACTTTCACCTCAGTAACGGCAGAGATTGTATCAGAAAGTTTTAAAAGCAAAATAGAGGTTAGATCCATTTTCGATACTCTAAATTAAAAGAATAAATGAATCACCCAACTGTAGTTAATGGGCAATTAACATAATTCTGGTCCGGTGTAGCTGAAAGATAATGAAAAAGCTGATTGCAAATGAACCAGCAGTAATGTGGGAGGTCATAATAGTCCCATAACTCTGAATGAGAAACCGATTTCTCCTCTAACACTAGATGCTTTGATTGGTGAAGGGCTTTATCATACTATGAAATTTGTCTGTGATAGTGTGAGACATAAAAAAAAAAAGGTTCTGCTGTGTAAAGGGTGGATAGCTTACAGAACAGGTACCCTGAGCAACTGCATGAGCCTGTACTAGCTGTCATAAACTAGAGGGTAATTAGGAGTGCAGTGGTGAATAGAGAGGAGAGAAGCATATATCTGAGTAATGAGTTCACAACTGTAGTACAGCAGGGCAACAACCCACCAGGGGAAATGCAGCAGGGTGTCAGACTTTGTTCCAGCCTGGAGACTGAATGTGCTGATGCCCTCTAACTTGGCCCACCTCCTGGAGATGGCGTAATCTCTTCTTTGTGCTCAATTTGTTCTTAGTTAAGGAAGGGGTAATGGGGTGGGATGAATTCCACCCACAATATTTTCTCTTCTCTCCACCTACCATCTATGTCCTGATCCTATTAAAACTTAAGATCTTGTTCAGCAAACTGTCATCAGATAAAGTAAATTACATTTAATGCTAGTGGTAATGCTCTCAAAATCAAGAGAACAATTGTGTCTAGGGCAAGGACCGCCTCTTTCTCTAGAATTTTAAGTAAATCTATATTTAGCCCTTTTGTGGCTTTTGTGGGGAAAAAAAGGTAATCATGTTAGAACACTGTAATGGTAAATGAATCTATGTCCTAGCAGCAGATGGCACATTAATAGGATGCAGACACACAGAAAAAAAGAACTAACCCTCCAAACTGTATTTTTTTTCTTGGTATTTTTTACCACTGTTCCTATGTCTTTTCTACCAGGCTGAATAAAATGATGGTAGATTTAACAGAGAGAACTTAATCCTAGTGCTAAACTTATATTATGACAAATCAATAGGTTATTGCTGCATTATGCAAAATGGAAAAAGCAGATAGATAAAGTGACAGTGCTTAATACTCAGAAATATTTAGCATAAGACTTGGGGTGCACGGATTACAAACGACCTTTTTAGGTAGATTTTTACATCACCTTTTGCACCACTATCCTATTGCTAAACTGAGTGGTAACAGAAGTCACTAAGTCATTTGAGATGACTTAATCTTTTTGGTGCGTAGACATGCATGCAACTCTTGACGTGGGATCACCAATGCACATGCCCCCAAGCAGTGAGTGCTATAGTAGATACCTGTAGTTCCTTCACCCTGCCTAGAATATCCATCTTTGTGGTGTCCGTAATGTAGTAGAGTACTGGGTTCAACATGGAAAATCACATATAGCAAGTAACGTATTACTAGCCCTCCTGCCCAACCATCCAAATAAACACATCTCAGATAAAGTTTAAAGAAATATTTGTTGGAGTAACTCTGAATACACCATATTTGTCTTCTGAGAAAATTAGTAATAGCCTAAGAAAGAACAGGTAATAACTTTAATCAAAGTCAACATGGCTTTTACAATGGAAATTCTTGTCTTCCAAATTTTACTAGAGTTCTCTAAAGAGATCAACACGTATGTGGATGGTGTTCATTCAGTTGACATAATCTACTTTGGATTTCCAAAGGTCTCCTAAAAAATCCTTCACAAAAGTTTTAAGAAAGTTGAGCAGTGACTGGATAAAGAGAAAGGTCCTTGCATGGATAACTAACTGGTTAGAGGATAGGACACAGAGAGGAAAAGTGAATGGATAGTTTTTGCAACAGAGTGTGTTCCACCCTTGGAGTTCCAGTGGGATCTGTGCTGCCACCTGGGATAGCTAATATATTCATAAATGATTTGGGAAAGTAGGTGAGTAGGGAGTTCAGTAAGTTTGATGATGATACAGAGTTATTCAAGATAGCAAGGACAAGCAGTGATCAAAAAAGTCCTACAGAGGAACCTTATGAGGCTGAGTGGCTGGGCAATTAAATGACAAATGAAATTCACTGTAGATAAATGGAAAGCAATGCACATGGGAAAAACAATTCTAACTCCACATATTAATATGATGGAGTTGATCATTACTACTTAGGACATAGTTCTGGGGTTATGATAGATAGTCCTATGAAAATGTCAACCTGATGCTTAATAGCAGTCAAGAAGGCAAGTCAAATGTTAGAAATTGCTGGGAAATAAATGGAGAACAAAACAGAGAACATCACTGTGCTGCTACAGAAAACCATCACTCAATTCCACATTGAATACTGTGTGCTGAATACTGTCTGGTCCCCTTCTTTCAAAACGGATACAAGTAAAACAGAAAGGAACACAGGAAACCAACAAAGATGATCAAAGCTGCAGAGCAGCCTTCATATTAAGAAAAGCTACCCAGCAACTACAAAAGGAGATGCTAGCACACTTGTCCTGGAAAAAGGATGACCTGTAAGAATATGACAGAAGTCTAAGAAATCATGAACACAACGAAGAGGATGGATCTTGACCCTTCCCACATCAGAACTAGGGATCATCAAATGAAGATAATAAGAACCACATTCAAAACAAACACAAGTGCTTCTTGGTACAATAGGTGGTAGACCTGTGAAAATCATTGCCTGATGATGCTGTGGATGCATGGACTAAAAGGGAAAACTAGACAAGTAGATCAATCATCTATTGAGAGTTACCAAAAATACAGAGACTGCATCTGTTCAGGATGAACATAGCTGGAGTTCGGGAGAGCAGCAAGAGCAAGTATCATGCAGAGACAGGTGCTGGGCTAGATGGGCCTTTGGTCTGACTCGTCATGGCTCTTAAAATGATCTTACATTCTTCTAACAGATTGCCGTATCTGGGGTATTCAAAGTGTGGTTGACTGACTAAGATGAGGGAGGAAATATGAGGGAATGAATAACACACATGTTATACAATTCAGACAAATGGTAGGTATCTCAAACTTTATGTCAATACAGATTAAGGATAACTAGCAGTGGGCAGAAGGCAATGTACACTTTGCAGAAGTAGGCCCTTTAAGAAAATTATATATCTTCACATATTTCTTCTTAACTCACATGAATCAATCTCTTTATTTTCTTTGATTACTTTAACAGGACATTTCTTATACTAGAGAGAGACATGTTTCCTCCTTCTGCTCTCAAATGAATTATGACAGAGATCACCTTATCTAGCGATCTGGGACAATTTGCCAGGCTCTCCCATAATCTTCCAATGTAGTTGCTACCTTAAAGAAACATTTATACTTTGTTCACTATAATGAAATCTGAATTATTTCAGATAATGAAGCCAACTGGGAAACAAGAAAAGGATCTAAATTGGAAAGAAGACTGGGAGGGGGGGGAGCTATATAAAAGAGACTTAAATACATTGCTATAAAGATGGCATCACCAGATGGAGCTGTTACTTACACTCTTCTAAATTCTCCTTCTTTGCATGCAAGGACCTTTTCAGTTTTAAGACCTTATATATCGCATAATTTTGTGAAATAATTTCTGTGCTCCGGACTATGGCAAGCAGCAGGGGAGTTTGCTCTCTGTCCTAGTGTCTCTACCAGAGCTGTTACTCTGGAAACTCTTTGGTGCTTTCTCAGGGCTTCTGAATGAAGACATTGCCTGAACCCTTACTACCCTTTGTTCAAAGAGACTCCTACATGTATAGTGGAAATAAAGTATCCTACACAAGGACTACACCCAGTGTCTGCCACACTGATTTTGCCCTGTAATAGTAAGCTCACCTGCAAGGCTCTAATAGCCAATGTTGCTTTGGCAGCAAGACAAGCAGTTACAGCTGATCCACACATAACCTTATCGATTCTCTCTCTCCTCCCAGTCTTTCCAGAACAGTGCTTGAGATGGGGCCTCTCTCCCATTTCTCTTGCCATAGATCTGCTTATTCTTTCTGTTATCAGCGCTCCCAATATGCATTATCTCTGTGCATTATCAGTTACAACAAAGCCAAAAGAAGAAAAGCTCTCACTGTAAAATATTAAACTTAAAACCCCAGTTATCTGATCAAAAGCTTTGGCTCTTTCCCAGGGAAGAGAGCAGCCTTCAGCTTATTGCCCATAGAGGAGCCTATTCTTATTAATCGAGGCACCTCAGCACATTATTCAATGAATAGCCATGCTTGGTGAAACTGGCCTGGTTGCTGCCTCTGTGGATCAATGCTTGCAAGACTGTATTTGGAGAAGGTATCACAACCTTGGCAAGAATTGTCTCCTCTGTTAAATTCTTGTCTGTACCAGACACTACCACAGGACTTTAAATTCCACTTTGGAATTCTATTTTTAGAGCTCAAGTGGGATTTATATGGTGCTCTGACCTGACACAAGCTCTCTGCACAAGGCTGAATTTAGCCTTGTATGCACTCACTGCTGAAACTGTTGACTGTAATAAATTGAGGAGGGCTTGTTCTACATATGTCTAATAGGCTACTATGTACCTTAAATGTAGGATTTCCATGATGGCTAAAATTTCACCAAATGCTTGTAGCACAATAAAAATGGCAAATTATGTTCGTAAGTTCACCTCTCATTGTCAGCAGCATCTGTGCTTCTTTAGTGACTGCTGTAGAAAAATACCGAAACCTTATTTTAAGAATAAATGAAATAAGATTCCCAGATTATTTACAGCTAAGAAAAATGTCCCCGTTTCAGCCTGGTATATGATCATGCTGTCGTCAGCCCTGGCTCCCTTCGCTTGCATAAATTTTGAACTGTTGGCCAACTTAAACAAGTAGATAGAAGGACACAGGGTCTCATGGATATTAAGCTCCTTCGAGGTTCATTAGGTAGGGGAGAGAGATTACTAATATCCCACTGACAGAAATATGCTTAACCCATATTAGACAGTAGAGAAGGCAAACAGGAGCCTATGAAGACATAAATATCACAGAAAATTAGATGCTGTTGATTTTGTTGCTCATGGAAAACGTGTTAATGTGGAGGAACAGATACACAGGAGATCAAGACCTATGTGCTCACAATGTTGTTAGTTTTGTGTACTTTGATGTTTGTGGTTCCAGCTGCAGGTGCAAACTGGGCAGCCATAAATGGAGACCCTTAATATAAAAACTAGATTAAAGAATCAGTTCTGAGTGTCTTGCCCAAGTTCAACCAATGACGGGAACAATTACATACATTGCTTCAAACTGTCTGGTCTAGATAAATTTCTGTTCTAAGCCTAGGCTGGGGTAATGAAAAATATTCCCAGGATGGTCTCAATTTCATAACTACACATTAGATATAAGCAAAAAAAACCCAAACCACAAAATGAAGCCAAACAACTCACAGTAGTAGAATAAAGCAATGAAGAATGCCAAAACCAATGAAGAAATCCACAATGTGTTCGCCTGTGCCTCACAGTAATTAATGCTTTTTGAGATATTAGATAAACTTTTCTTTGTTGTAATAGAAACAGATTTCCCAGATCTCCTATTTCAGCTTTCAAGCTCCACCTTTTCTCAGCTTTGTCTGAAATTAGCCACATTTTCTACTACTTTAATAAACGTGGAATACAATTTGGAAATTATCTGTTTGCATCAGCACTGGCAATGAACAATAGCTCAAATTTTGAGAGTCAAGGCTTCAATAATAAGGCCTGATTTTCTTAGCAATCAGATGCATACACATGCATACACACACACACGCACGCACACACACCACATGTCTTTGTGAATAGGGCCCAAACCAGCTGCAACCTTCCAGAAATTAATTGGATTCTGGATCATTTGCATTTTTATATAGTTTACCAACAAAAGATGGAGATAGCAAGTTTATTAATGTGAAAAAAGAGAGAGAGACAGGGAGAAAGAACGAGGGAGGGAAAGTGAACGTTTTGGTTTAGTGACCAATCCAAATATTAATACACACAGTGCCTATTCTCCTTACAATACTGCAGCAGATCCTCCAAGGTGGAAATTGATACGCAGGTCTAAATTGCAGGCAGCTGTTAAGGACTCCTACTGATGCCCAGGGCCTTTACAGTTCCTCATCTGGGTAGGCATTATGATTTGATAATGGCCATTTTCAGACAACACCCAAGGCAATTCCAGGATTTGCTGTCACAATAGACACACTGAAAATAAAGTCAGTGTAAATAGATTAAGAAATTGACAGAATAACAAGGCAGAAAGAATTAGAATGAGTACACAAACGGCAGATGACAACTCAATACATTGTGCTGCAGAGAGGGGATAAGGAAAGTGGAGCTGGAGGATTTATCTGCTGCCTGTATGCCTTCAACCTGCTTCCTGGCTGCGTGGATGCCTATTTCATTGAGAAGTGAAATCTTTATTAGAAGATTTCTTATCTTTCTTGCTGCCCATTGAAAAACTTCCTTTCTGCTCAATTGAAAGTGAAAGCTCCTGATCTGTAGATGTCCAAGACAGCTACAGCTTTTCCAGTTAGTCAGCTAGTGACTAGTGGGTCAAATTGACACCCCCATTTCACTTGGGAATAGGAAGAAAATACTGACTTAGTATTCAGAGGACAGAGTGACCCTCAGCTCCTATGGATGTTCATGTGAACACTGGGTGACCAGGTGGTAACCAGGACTATATATTATGTATGTGATTCATTTACAAATTTCTTAGCAACGCTTGTGCTGAGGTGTATGTGAGGTTTAGCGCGTGAACTGTCCTATGGAATCCCTTATTTGATGTTTTTTGGGGGGCTATAAATAGATGGAATTTCATTTATTCACTTTTATTGTGATTGTGACTTCATCTCTGCCAAAACCAGCTCCCAGCTCTGCTCAACCCAGCCTGAACAACCAAATCAGACCTGAGTAAACCAGGTACCAGACTAATTCCTGAAATGCTGAGTATGACTTCATGTGCAGAATAACTATGGATAGCAAATAGTTTTTTGGTTGGTCTCTGTATGATAGACCCAGAGCATATGCAGAGGTGGAATATTAGGCAGTGACATCCCCAGTAGGTTGTTGGGTAAAGAAGGGACTAGAACTGCTATAAGGATGAAAATGAAACTCAGTGCTGTGTGTGCTCAGCTGGATAAAGATCCAGTGAACTTCAATTCTGTGTTAGTGCAGTAAGCACTCCCCAGGACTGTCAGACCTGGTGCACAGCTTTTCCGTTGGCTTATGGAAAATAAGCTGGATGGGAGCACACAGGAAACCAAGGCAGGAGCACTGCATAGTGCTGTTCTATAGCAGCAGATGGCTGGGGACACCATATAGCAGTAAAATGGCCATTTACTTTGACTATGTCAGAGCTTTGGACAGCAAGATCGGCCACCAAGGAGAAGCTGGAGTAAAAGGGGCTGATGGGAGGAAGAAGGAAAGAATAACTTTGCCCCCCCTGGAGCTACATGAGCAGCAAGTTGTACCCTCGACTATCCAGTCCAGCTCCATCTTTTCCTTCAAGCCCTTTCCTATTTACTTATTTTGCTAAAATCACTGAGAAGCCTTGAGATGGCTCTTGTGTTTGAACGAGGCAAATCCTGAACCCTCAGTGCAGGGTATTCAACCGACACATCTTGAGTAATCTGGGGGAGCTTAGGCTCATTTTGAGTAAAATACTTAGTTTTGCTTGACTTCATGGGAATTAAGCCAGTGCTTGAGTGCTGCGTTGAATCAGAGACAAAATTATATGAGTGGTTTGCATAAATAATAATTAAATCTTTTATGATTTTATACATGCCTATTATCTTGTATGGATCTTGTGTATGCAACTTTTCCATCAAATTCTGAAACACAATGCAATGAAACAACTTTGAACTTTGATTTCCTTACCTCTTTCTTTCTTTCTTTCTGCCCCATTTCTTTTGCCCAGTAAGGGGGCTCCATGATTTTCCCACATTTTCTGGGGTTTGTTTTCCTTCTGCATAAAGTTTGACCACTTCTTCTATATAAACTTTGATCACAGTCCCCACTTCTATCACTTTTCCTTCTTTTCTTTGTTTCTTTTCCTCTTTGCTTTCTTCCTTTAGGTGTTATTTTTATTCCTCTTTCTTTGGGTGTTCTCAACCACTTTTGTTTTATGCTCTTTCATTCTCCCCTTTCTCTGATTAAGTTACAACCACTCTTTTTCAATTTTTATACTAGAGCATCTCTTGACTCTATTCTTCCCCCTTAATCTGTCCTTCAAGGTTAGAGAAAGAGATAAGATGATGGTAGCTATGGCCAGAGAACGGAGAAATCAGGCATCAAGAATGGAAAGAAAAGGGCTGAATGTCACTGAGCCTTCAAGCATGAGGAAGAACAAGGTAGAGTAACAATTATGAAAAGAAGAGGAGGGAAGGAGAGGTTTCCATAAAGAACATGGAAAAAGGATGGAAAATAAGAGTGGTGGGGGAAAAACTACAGTGCTACCACTTTTATTCCCAAGTTCAATGTTCCCTCATTTTTGAAGGACCTGAAGCTGCAAGGAGTAGAGAGCTCCATTCAGCCTTAAATCAATCCTGTTAAAAGGAACACCTTGATTACAGTTAGCTTGCCAGCATTTAGAAATGAGACAGGAACATGGCCAACATTCTTCCAGCTGAATACACAGATATAGTGAGACACATTACAGAATGATAAAGTATCTAAGTGCACCAAGTCCTTATTTATCTAACTTTTGTTAACCTTAGCAGAAAGCCTGCCAAAGTGTTCTGGTAGTACTGAAAAGCCAAGCAAGTAATAGCCTTATAACCAGGCAACATATTGCATGGCATGAATCACTGTATTTGTACTGCTTAGGGACTTCGTAGTTTCCTGCTTTTGAGACAGTCAAGAAATGTGAGAAGTGCAAGCTTGAAATCCTGGCCTCATTGTAGTCAAAGGCAATATATCCACTTAACTTCTATGGGATTAAGTGCAGCTAGTTTCCAATTAAAAGGGAGCTGACAGAATGCTGTCTGTGTGAATGTATCTAATTTAGATGGTTTAAAAAAGCACCAGAGGAGAAAATGCAGAAAGCTGATGAATATTAGGATAGGAGGGACAGAGAAACTACAGGTAGAGCAAGATCATGAAAGGACAAGGGCTGAAAGAGTGGAGGAGAAAGCATATCCAGATAGGACTGTAAAAGGAACAGATGAGGATCAAAATTGTCGGGGACTGCAGATGAAGTGAAAAGGAGGATACAGGTAATGAGAACTCAGTTAGAGCCATTGTAGGCAAAGCAGAGGTTGTTGCTACCAAGTGGGCTGAACTGAGGGCCATGACAGGAAAGAATGAGGCTCAGGATGTGTCCGTGGAAAGAAAGAGATATCCTGTATTTGTGCTTGGGAACCTGGCACAATATCGTCATAGCTTTGCATCTGTTCAATTTGTAGCTATAAAATATATTTTGTTTTCAAAAAGTATGAAACATATGTACTTCTTAAATATTCAGCATTTATAGCACTCATCCTCTATATTTCAAGGGTGCCACACCTGAAGTCTGCCTGGAGATTGCCTTCTCCAGGATGAGAAGGCAACACCAGGGGCAGCTCTGCTGATGTGAAAAGCTGGATTTCACCTGTTAAAAATCTTGCAATGCTTCTCCAAGCAGAAATACAAATATTAGACTGCTGCTTCACTAGGCAATACAAATCTATTATTTTCTTCTCTGTAGTGAGAAAGCACTAATAAAGCACTAATTTCATTCCCTGAGAGGCAGCAAGAGGGAGAAGCTGTTACATCACCAAAAACAAATCTGGGTAATAGCGAACAGTATTTGATATTAATTTTCTATTGTCTTGTCAAAACTAGTTTAAATTCCCAATGGATAGGTCTTCTGCTACTCCTTCTGGGAGCATACTCCATTATTCCTAATGTCTTTTTCTTGATTTTGTCTTTGCTTTACAGTAAGGTAATTTTTCTTTCTCCTTAGTATTTACATCCTATAAACATTTACAACTTGTTACATTTCATCTCAGTTACTCTTTCACTAAGCTGCCTATACTTGACTGCATTATTTTTTCCGTGCTAGTTCATCTTCCTGTTCTGCTTCTCTGGATTTGCTTTAGTTTATCAGCTGCACTCCAGCAACATGCTAAATCAGACACATACCTAGTATTCTAGCCAGGCTATAACAGAACCACACAGAGAGGGCTATTAAGACAGGGCTCAGTGATGCACAGTTTTTGCACATGCAGCCTGAAATTATGCTACGCTTCATTGCAACTGTGTTATGTTACATATGCATGCTTAATTTTCTGTTCACTATTACCTCTTAACAATATGGAAGACAGTAGTATAAGGCTATTCAGCTTCTGAGCACTGCTTGAATGCTAGTAATGATGTCATTAAAAAAATCTGAAATTTGAATTGGGCTACTGTGGACTTTACCCATTTTATTTTTAAGCTGTTACATTATGAGAGGTCTGAAGTTTAGCAAAATATTTACCTTTTGCAGCTAATGGTTTCACTTAAGGAAAGCAGTTTTTTGCTTTCCTTAGTTTGCAGAAAGCCCACTCAGATCTTAAGCTACCTGAACAAAAGAAACAGTTTTGCTAATTAGAAAACAATTCTAATGCTCCAATGGACATAGCTAATTCAAAGAGGACTTGAAGTTAAAGATTAAAATCAGAATTGTACATAGGCTCAGTAAAGAGTTTATATAGTGCTTTCCTGGGACATCATCAGCAGTACATTGCTGCTTGCAATGAAGATTCTGGCACTAAACACATACATAGGATCTTCAGAAATGCAACTTCTCAGGAGAAAATACTCCAGAAATAAGTATGTATAAACGATTTCAAATCGAGTACTGTTCTCCCTTTAGATACACAAGGTAGATCTGCCTGAAGCAATCTGCAGATGGGAAACATCCACTATAGTGCAGTATTAGTACTTTATTAGTATTTGTAAATCATTCTGGGGTAAGGAATATTTTTTCCTTCACTGCCTTTGTCCTGTTCCTCTGCAAAAGAGGGGATGCTCTAGCAGCATGGATGATTGCCTTGAGAAGATGTGACAGCAGCAAGTGTAAATGTACCTATACTACTGCTAAATTAGTTTCCCTCAACAGCATAAACAGCAACATAAGCTACTCATGTTTGCCTGGGACCCATGGTATATAGTCAGATGGCTAGTTTACATTCCACTGCATTTCACTGCTGTTATTAAAGTTATGGTTGCTCAGGAAGCAATTAGTCCTTCTTGTTGCAATATAGACACTGCAAGTACCCAGAAAGTGAAACACAGTCCTTCATCAGTCAGCCCTTCCTTGATCCTTGTCACAGCTTCTCCTACACTGACTTCCCACCCTGAACACTAACAGTCGCAGATCAGAAGCAATGCCTTCCAGCTGTGTATTCTCTTCCTTTCAGATAAAGAAGATAGGATCAGCTTGAGACACTGCAGATGAGAAACTTACAGTGTGATGTCAGCTAATTCCGTAGTGTTTATAAATCATTTTCAGATAATGGATGCCATGGAATTCAGATTATTATTGGCTCTTTAATCTGGTTTGAAATTCATAAAGCTAACAAGTTTCACAAGCCAAGCCATCTTCTCCATAGGTTTAGAAACTGGGTTTGTGCATAAACTAGGCTTAAACCAAGTTTGACCCTATTAGTACTGGCAGCCCAATCCACATTTAAATCAAAACTGCATGGAGTAGTAAGTTTTTATGCCAAAGTAATAAAAACTGTAATGAGACACACACATACACACATCCCTATCACAACATATACACATTGTGTCCTAAGCACACTTTTAATCTATGTCTAACTTTTTTAGTAGTGACGAAGCACCTTTCAGTCATTACTAGAACCATTAAGTATCAGCATTGTCTGGATGTACTGTTCTCTTACAGTGCCTAGGATGTCCACACAGCCATTGATTTAAGAGACAATATCACTTCCTTCCAAGTTTATGAGGCAATAAACAGCTCCCGCATATTGATGAATGCGGAGGTGTTTGCTCAGCACATTTGCAGGGGACGTTTATTACCCAAGTGCTGTGCTTTAAAAGCAAATGAAATTGCAACTATTCTCACTTTCTTCTGTTGGGGGGAAGGGAGAAAAATACTGTTGTTTTTAATTTGTTCCTCCACTTTCCCTCCTCCTGTGACTCATTAAAATGACTGACACAGCCATGGACGTTTCCCTCATCTGTGCAGTTGATGACTACAGTCATTTTTTGTTTGGTGGCTTTGCATGAAACTGCTTTAGAACAGGGTGGAATTGTCGTAATACCAGAGAGACATGACTAAGATTATTCCTTTGTGCTTTATTACCCTATTATCCCCTTCCAAAGAATTAAGCTAGCTCATCAGCATAGCCACTTGGAGTTACTAACCCTACAATAATGTTCATTGTTCTGTCCACACAATAAAAGAATGAAATAATTTTTAATCTGCAGAATTGGGATCATGCGAATGTCAGGGATTAAAAGATGAGTCTTTGGATTGTACAGCTGGCAAAACACTTCTTGGAATCTAAACTCCTTTTAAGTATATGACACTGGGAAGGAAGAGAGGGCGGAGAAAGAGATGAGATTGATTGCAAAGCTGCATGCCAACTGAGTTATTATGAGGATGCCAAACAGAGAGAGCAACCCGTGAAAAATGTATTAAATTATCAAAAACACAAACCTGATTCATAGCTGCTGTAATTTCTGCTTTGCTCTTTGTTCCCATAAGAAAGATGTCAGGGACAATATTTTCTTACAAGGAAAAAAAATATTTCTAGCTATTATTAAAATATATACAAATATTTTTTAATTATTTTAACTAGGTTGGGAATTAAAACAGAAAGACAATTGAATGAAAAGTTGGAATACAAAATCTAAGAAGCAAACAAATATTTTCCAAAATCCTCAAGATGAATGGATCATTGAATGATCTTCTGGCTTGTATGAAGAGTCTTTAATCTAAATAGCAGCATATCTGTTGTTTTAAGAAAAGGATGTTTGAAATTTCTAGCAGAGTAGATGATTCCTTTCTTACCCTTACAATATGAGATTAGGGAAAAAATATTAACTTAAAATATTTTATAATGCTCATTAACTTGCTTCATTGTTTGTCTCATTATGTTCTTTTCTAATTTAAGACTCAGATATGCCAACCTGCATTCATTTATATAAACCTCTGCATCTGAATAGTGCCATTAAAATCAATGGGACACATTCTTAGGACAAGCCAGCCATTGGCAATGTTATGCCAGTAGGCTGTAAAAGGTCATTCTTTTCCTTCATGTTTGAAAAATCCCTTCAATCCATTTGGAGGTGCAAAAACTATAGCATTAAGAACTAATACTTACATTTAAAAGTAGAAAAACTTTCATTGGTCATACTTAACTAGGTCTTATTACTCTACACTGTTAGAAAAAGCATTTCTACCACATTTGCCTTAATCCATATACTTGGTCTTTTCCATTATGGTCCTTTTCTCTTTAATACTTTTCTCCTCCTTCCAGTTGTCCTGATTTTTCATTTTGCCTCAATTTTTGTCTTTCATTCTCATTTGACAGAGTGAATTTGTTAAGGAGAAGTGAAGGGAGCTTATGGGGATAACAGGTTATCCTGACACCTGTTCAGTCTTTGTAGCCTGTGCTGAGCATTATTCACCACAAACAGCCAGACTCCAGTTTACTCTGCTTTTACTGTCCTCTGCCTTCCTGTTGCTGTGGGTTAAAGGGTAGTCCCTGTAAGTGAGATGGAGAATGGTAGCCTCTGTTTAATTTGCAAGTCAGTTGGCAAGATTTGGTTTACATCATTAGCTTGGTAATGTTAGGTTATCATAGATTATGAATTATGGAAATTAGAAGGAACAAGATGTCTAACAGGTTTTGATAACCTCACTGACTGCTGTTTGGGGAATTTATTGGGGCAGGATAGGAGTGGCCATTTAAGGTCACATATTTAGATTCTGCTTTTACATACCCAAGCTGGCTGCAAAAAGTGTATTCCAGAAAGTCGAGAAACTGAAATTAATGTTTTTCCATGCTTATAATTTTAAATAATGGATGTGTGGAATTCTGGAATTGGAATGACTTAAAAAAAAGTCATGGCAATAACGGATGGAGCCTGTGCTTCAATCTGGGAACTGAAGTGAAAATGAGTGTCATCACAAAATGGTTTAAGTTAGATCTAGTTACCTCAAGTGTGAAACAAAATAATGGAAAAGAATGTTTAATATATAGGTTTTTTTAATGTATCCTGTTCTATAACAACTGGGCTACTTCTGAGAACTGATACAGGAAAAAGGTTCAGTTGCTCAGTAAACTTTACTACATAATTTGCTCTACTGTTACTGATTTTATCTGAATGCCTCTAGAGAAGTTCATAGTAGCCTTGACTAAGGTCCACGCATGACCTCATTCTTTGCAGGACTGGGTATGACAACAATCTACTAAAGTGGTAGGAAGGAATGCTGGCATAAATGTAAATGAGGCATCTCTTGGATTTAATGTACCTAGGGAACAAAAGTAAATGGCAATATCTAATAGCACAGGGCTACATTGTCTAATACAGAACTTTTAAACTAAAAATATAAAATAATTCCCAATCAACATAGTAAGAAAGAATCAAGCCTGCCAGTACATGCTGGTGATAAAGTATAATATATATCAAAGTCATAGGATTAAATCAGAGTATGCGTTTCTTTAAAGAAAGATTTTTAAAGAGTTGTTTCTTTTATTCCTTATTTAGGTTGTCATTGTGGAAGAAAACTGAGTATAATTTTGGTGTCCTAGTTTGGAGTTTTCATCTTCATAAATTTTTCTATACATGAAAGCTCAAGAATTGCTTTCTTTCCAAAAGCTATTTTCAAAATGACTGCTGCCTCCTGTTTTTCTTTCTGGTCACCCTGCTTGATCTTTTTTTTTTCTCAAAGCAATGGGAGCAAAGTAAAGTTGCCTCCAGGACGGATAATAGTGGCTTTTGGCACCACAGGCTGAAGAGAAACGTCAAGAAGCAGCAAATGGGGACAGTGACTAGTCTAGTTAGGAAGGACTGTTACCCACATCCCATGGAGAAAAGTGGGCGACGGCAATAATTTTGGAAAAGTCATTTCTGAGTGTGTGGGCAGGTGTCTCTGACCCACTGAAAAAACTAGGAGATGGCAATGATTTTGAGAGATGATCGTTTTTTTTACGGATGTGATGTGCCAGCCTCTGCAGGAGGAAACTTCAGAAGTGTATACCAACAAATAAGACAATTTTCCTGCCATATTTTCTCTGCTAAGGGTCTCAAATATGATCAATGCACTGTAGTCAGTAAGCTCTAATTGCAGGGAAAGTGTGGAAAGCCTATAATACTCTGTGTGAAGATTATTCGCGGGTCCCCAAAAATCTCATGTTGAGTGACTAATTGCTAGCAGCAGACACATTTATAATTAATCTTAACAAAAATTATTCAGATACACTGTTTCATTGTCTGAAAATGTGTAAGTAAGCTCTGCCATTTGCATATGCTGTTTGGCCCAAGGGACATGTTAGTGCTGCAGCAAAAGGAAACCAACAAACACTTTTGTTAAAAGGAGAAAGGAGTGATGCAATCAGGTCTGTTCTCTGATGCAGTTTTACTGAGCTATTGAAAACACATGCAACCTTCTATCTCCAAACACAGAAAAAACCTATATTGAATATTGATATTCACACTCACAATTGCCAAGTTTGTCTTCCCAGTCTGTTCAGTGCCCCAGAAAGTCTTCTCCTTTCTCCTGTTCCCTATTAAAGCCAAACAAGCACCTCGTATCTCTACCTGTAGTTGGAGAACTCCTCATGACACACAGCCTAAATTTGAATCAGGCCCTAACGTGAAGCCTTTTGCTAGTGAAGGGAACTCTACTCTTACCAGCTATTTCATTTGTATAAAGGGGCTTAATCAAGCCTTCCCTTTAGCCAGAATTAGGGGTGTTTCGCACACCTTTAGCTAGAGCTGCCATGGCCCAGAGATCACAGGCTTATTTGACAGCAGTCACTGACATTTTCCAGCACAGCAATATTGTATCCAGATACAATACCATATATGATTTCATTTCAAAGCCCTTTTGTTCCTGCAAGGGTCCCATCAAGGAAAGCATACACCAAAAGTATAAATTCATAGAAAACACTGGCTCCCTACATGGATAAGAAATATATGTTAAAGGGGAAAAATAAAAAGGAATTGTATCTGGCCTGCTGCTTATGTATGATTTTCATATTTATTAACATAATCAGATTTATCATTATTCTTATGTATCTCTTGAGAAGCACAGCTGACAATTATTTAATTTTTTAGTAGTAAAGAAAAGCACATCTCTTAAGCACCAGGTGACAAGGGCGAGAGCCTGGCTTTGAGACAGGGCAGTACTTCAAAACCATACCCTCTGTGCCAGAAGGACACTTTGGATGAGCCAGTGTGCATAAAAAGTATGTATATACTGGAGTACACTGGAGGCACTGAAAGGAGAGCAGTCCCTTCCTTAACGAATTAGTACAGGCAAGCTTTGCATGCTGGATTTATTCACTCCCTCCTCCCCCCAAAAAACACCACACACTTACCTCCTGAAAACAGCTGCACTTTTGATGTGTTCTTAATACCATTTGTTATTTCCTGGGCAAAACTGAACTATGGCTCACCCTCCAAAAAAAGCAGACGTAGCTCTATAAAAACTATCTTGCTATAAAGGACTCTATAAAACAGTATGTTTTAATTGCTTCCTGGTTTTAGCAAACTGTTTTATACTCAAAGTTAACATTAGGTTGACACTTAACTTCTTTGGGCTTTTTATTATTTTAAAACATAAATTATCAGGAGCTATTTATTTTAGCATTTGCTTTCATGAATGAAGGTAGCATTTGTGTGACTGATTAAGCATTTAAAAAAGCAGTACAACCCACCCCCGTCTTTAATTAGTTGCACAAATTATTACCAAGCACCGTAAACTTAATGTCATCCCTTTTACAATAACAAAATAAATACTGAGCAGGTAATAACACATTTGTATGGATCAACTGAGTATCCTGTGGGCAGGTTACTATTATATTCATTTGGGATACAGGAAGATGGGATTGAAGATGCCCAAAGTGATGCACTCAAGTGATGGCTCCGATTCTGAAAGAGGGAGACTGATAATTCAGGAAATGAGGTTGATTGGCTTTGTGCAGAGATGACCACAGGTTCTTTTTCCCCCCTCATACAGAATAGTTTAAGAATCACAAATATGATCAGCTGAACAATTACTGCCTTTCTTGGAAAAAATACATGAAACAGTCTCTCTTTGCATTGTACATGTCTAACAATGTTTTGGTGCTCAGCCAGGTAAGTCTTTCCCTTAATAACCTGTCTTCTCACAGATGTTGAGCCTGTAATATGGCTACTAAAATGTATTTAAAAGGTTTGTTAACTTCGAGACTCTTCTGAAATCTGTGTCACAACAAACTGGTATCATTCTGGAGAGAAAGATATACAGTAGCTTCTGTAGTGAGCCTCTGGCACTGCTTATCTCTCAAATGAGATATCAGCTCATGAGGTTAAAGTGATTTTTTATATTATAGATTCTCACAAGAATCAGATGAAAACTGATGACGTGCAAGAGAACTGAAAGCATGCATGCTGTTTACAGTACAATCTACAGTCATTAATAGCCTGCTCCCAGGTAACGTGGTAAAGAAAACCATGGCTGATCTGTAAGCACAAGAGGGTCAGTGGGTAGTTTAAATACACCTAGTTTTTGGAAAAAGCCGTTCCACATTCTTCCCTCTGGAGGATAGGAATGTTCAAAGAAAAGCAGTATGTTACTTAAAGGTAAGTCAGCACCCTACAAAAAACAAGAAAAATGAGTCTGCACAATCTGAAGACTTAGCCCTTTTCCTGGAGCAGTCAAAACTTTATAAGCCACAGCAGAAGCAACATTGAAACTCTGCACCAGTAATGATCTTCTCCTATAACAAGCACTATTCCAAGGTCATGAATTTAAGGGAGCTGACAGATGAAGTCTGATAAATCTAGCTGCAGCAATTTAGGATGTTATTCCCAGTGTTTGTCTGGATTCCCCTCCCTGCCATGGATTACCGCAGAATGCAATACATGCTCGCGCTTCAGCCCATCTCAGCATTGTTACTGGAGGTTTGTGCTATAGTGGCAAGCTGTGAATTGAGCTGGCTGAGATGCAGACACGCACACTGTTCTGCTGCCCCTGCTACAGCGGCTGCAGCCTCTGGCAGAGGAGTAGGCCAGCTATCCTCTCCTTGGCTAGATCTGCCTGAACTTGCCTGTTGAATTCACTCGGGCACACTACAATTCAGAGGCTTAACTGCAACCCCTGTAGATAAGAGCTTTCAGCTGCCAGATATTATGCAGGATCCCTGATGGGCTCGGCAGCCTATGTCAAACCCTGTGAGGTTGTAGTTACCATCACGCTGTAATCATGTATCTGAACTGCAGGCTACAATTGCACCTTAAGAGGAGCAGCACTGAGAAAACATAACAGAAATCTGTCTAGCGTGCAATCCTGTCTCTTAACAGCAGATGCCTAGAGCAGCACAACATAAGAACACAGGTACTTTTAAAGCCAGAGGTAGCATCACAAACTCCTCTTGTAGGAATCTAGCTAATTGCTTTTAGAACTCATAAACTTCTGACTTCTACATGAGGAGGAGCTCCAAATTATAACATTTTCTTAAAAACTATCTCTTCTTGTTGCTTTCAACCAGCCATTTGCTAGTTCCAGTAGCAGCACCTATTTCTTGGATTGGAAAAAGCAACAATTCCTTGTCCACTTCCCTGTGTCTCTCACAGATTCACAGATCTGGATTGTCACCTTCTTCAGTCATTGCTTCCCTAGACAGAACCATCCTAGTCTAGTTATTTTTCATCTGGAAGTCATTCCCTATCTTTGCTCACTCTTGTCATTTTTCTCCATCTTTCCTACTCTACTAGTTAGGTAGGGGTATCACAGGAGTCAGTGGCCCCTGATACTGGCACACATACATGAGGAACAGCCTAAATCACAGCTAACTGCCCAGCACTGGGGATGGCCACCAGGCTAGCAGCTCCATAGGATAATGTGCACATCCATCTGTGATGTGCACCTCAATGATCCCCACACACTCACAATCATATACCCTAGACTGTGGGTTCATGAATGATTTTCTGCTTCTCTCAGGCCTCTCCACCTCCTACCTTTTGTAAAGGGATGAAGGATCCTTGCAGAGATGGAGACTCTCAGTAAATACACTGCTTGAGTTTAATTATAAGTTTGTGCTGATATCAGATTTATTAATAGTTAGAAAAATTCTAAGATACAACTACAATTACTTATTCTGCTCTCCTGCTGCTTGATCCACTCGGTTAAATTCACTAAATTAACAAGATTATTTCCACCCAATTGAACTATCAAACAGCAAACAAAAAAAAAGCAAAGCAAAATAGCAAACAAACAAACAAACAAAAAAACGAGAAGCATTAAGTTGGGTTCCAAGAAACTACGAGACTGCATTACAGATTATTAGGTTAAAAAAATAATAATAATTTGGGATAAGTCTTTTAGTAAAGTAGGGATTCTGTTTTCGTGTTCATGCAAGATGAAAAAGTTGACTTTTAAAAATAAAGCTGACTATCTGTAGCTTTTTTCAAGCTACAGCTTGAAAAAAAAAATGTTATTGTAAAACCAGGGAATGAATTCTGGGTGATGACACCATGATACCAGCCGAGGTCCAAGTCACACTGGATTTCACTTGGCTTAGCATTTTCAGTTTGTGCAGTTAAAACTATAAGATTCAGCTGTTTACAGTAAACTAGTGAAGCAAGGACAGTTGTTCAGTGTCATATATTAGTTCAGGTAACAGGTATTCTGGATTTTATATTCATCTTCAGTATATTTCATATTTCTTCTCTTCTATCTCCCCTTCCAAATAAGCAGAAAAGACTTTTTGAGACTGGCAACACATATTCTGGGAATGACTATGCCTTCGTGTTCACAGCCTCAAGAGGAAAACTGTAGCTGTGGAGCATTTGTATCTAGTGAATTCTCTTCAGAAAAAGAAGTGGGAATCTTTGAAAACTGTGAATGGATTGCTGGAAAAAAATGCAAAACCCCAATCTCATTACTAAAAAAAAAACAACACAAAGAAAAGACACTGTAAGGAAATTTTAGCCCTTAAAGAATTTTAGCTGCAATTACAGTTAATACAGTCAAGCTAAACAGTTCTGCAAAGCATTATTTTAACAGTGTCCATAGTAATTATTGATCATAAATTAGCCATGTCTTATTACAAAGCTATTTTAGTGGGGATTGCTTGGCCATCACAGATCAAATCAAGCCCTCAATTACCACTTTTGTAACATTACTAAATTAATAGAGATGCATAATCTAGATGGCAGGGCATGATTGGCTATGAATATTCAAAATGCATCACATCTTTTCTGTATTAGACAGAGTATATTTGCTTTAAAATAAGAACTCATCATTACCCACAAATTTGTATAGGTCTCTCCCCCATCATGTCAGAAACTGGAAAAAGCAGTGAACATGCACTCTGTATGATTTATGTATGGAAAAGAAATAAGGTTTATTTAATTCCCCCTGCTTCCCCTGCCCCAATGCTATGGAGAAATATGAAGCAGGCAGTATCAACCTCCAGTTTTCTACAAACTTCCCCAAACATAAAAAAATCGTACTTACAAATGTCTATCAAATAATTATAAAATAAATAATATTAACTGTGGTATCAGACCGTATTAGTGCTTTTAAATATAATTTTTATTCTTGTCCCCAAAAAACATATTATATTTTTTCATTGGAACTAAGGGCAAACACCTAACATATAAGATATTTCAGAGTTTGTTAATTGTGAAAGGAGAAATGTAATTAGTCATAGTAATTCTTAGGATCAGTTTATAGTCAGTCTTTCTCAATTAAACTTGCAATCTGTAATTTTCCTGGAGGAGACACTGAAATGTCTCAGATCTCAGCAGACTAAATTCTATATGTAAAAAAGCCCCATAAAAAGTTGTCACAGAGCAAAGCATGGACTCTGCTAAACTGTTCTTGACAGTAGTAATGTTCAGATTTTGCAGTTTGCAGTAGAATAACCTTCCTGTAGATTATGTACAAAGGGTGCCCCTGTTCTATTGCAGCCTCTGCCAGAGGTAGACTAGACTTGAAGAGGGAGTGCAAAGGGAATGTATTTTGACCCGGGACCATTTTTATCTCTTGACCTTTATGCTTGCCTCTACATGTAGTTAGCTCCCTGGACTGCTGATAGCCTATGTTGGAAGAATTCACTATTTAAATATTTCCATCAGTTCTAAGAGTAAGCACTCCTTTTTACTGCAGGAAAAGCAACTTTATAGTGAACAAAAGAATAAAGTAAAACATGGTGGAGTATGGGCCATGCTATTCTATGTAGGCATAGAATAGTTAAACCCTTCACACCTCTGATAAACATGGAGGAGGTGTCTTTTATCCTCTCACCTGTAATGTTTGTCCATATAGCAGAATCACAGCTACACTCAGGAACACTTTCTAGAAATGTACTTTACTGTGCTGGTTTTGGCTGGGGTAGAGTTAATTTTCTTCACAGAAGCTAGCATGAGGCTATGTTTTGGATTTGTGCTGAAAACACTGTTGATAACACAGGGATGTTTTCATTACTGCTGAGCAGTGCTTACACAGAGTCAAGGCCTTTTCTGCTTCTCACCCCACCCCACCAGTGAGTAGGCTGGGGGTGCACAAGAAGTTGGGAGGGGACACAGCCGGGACAGCTGACCCCAACTGACCGAAGGGATATTCCATACCATATGACATCATGCTCAGCATATAAAGCTGGGGGAAGAAGAAGGAAGGGGGGACGTTCGGAGTGATGGCGTTTGTCTTCCCAAGTAACCATTATGCATGATG
>NW_009222961.1:2683-10325 GCF_000690835.1 Fulmarus glacialis | reverse complement strand
TTGTAAGCGAGTGGCTGGGTGGGGCTTAGTGGCTGGCTGCAGTTAAACCACGACAGTCCTTTTTGGCACCCAATGTAGTGGGCGTTTTGCTCATAGATGGGGGCACATTTCAATGCCTTACAGATTAAATTACATTTCTGTTACTCCTCTTAGATCAGCATCCTAAAGTATTAACGTGTGACACATGTGGAGCAGGAAAGCAACATTGTCCCCCGGACTACATATGAGATATTTAATAATGTGTAGTTATTAAAACATACATGTTTGATTGTACAGTATGATCAAAGGCAAATATAGGTGGAGTCTGAATTGGGGTACTATGCTATACACCATCTACGGATGCCTCTGTAAGTATTTTAAGGTAAATATGCCTTGATCTGCTTTCAAAAAGTTTTACAGTAACTTTTTTTTTGTATGATTGCATCACCATTAGGCCAAACTCCAACTAAGTGTCCAAAGCGCATAACCAAAATGAGTTCTGTTTGCAGAAAACTTGTTTTTATGAGATGCAGCTAGAAAGAGAAGCTATAGCAAGAAAAAGCATGGAAATATCCAGATGGAAATTAGTTATCATACTGTCACACATAACTCCCAGATTATCTGTAAAATCCCTGAACCCTAGTCAGTATTTCTGTAGGTAATATATCTGTATGTAAACAGTACAAGGGGAAGTTTATCCCAGAGTGTCTCTTCTTCTGGAGCGTCTCCATTTTTGATCCCTCATAACTTCTTCCTCCTTTGGCAATAATTCTTTGCTTTTGCCTCTGATTTTGGGCATATTACTTGGAAGTACAGATTATCCAGGAATATGGACTACTTGAAGATTTTTTTTCAAGGAACAGAATTTTTAAAGCACCAGTTATCAGAAGCGCTGAATGTGGAAGAAAATATGGACAATTCACTCAGTCCCTGTATCAGTGTGCTTGAAGCCTAGGAATCCAATACTCAGCTCTCTTGGTCAGGTTGTAATTTCAGATACTGCTGGGCAGCTATCTGAATCTCTTTGCATGTTTACGTGGCCTATCCCCACATGCTGACAGGTTCACACCTGTAAATCTGATTAGCAGACAATGTTTGACTTGATTAGTCAAGTGCAAAGCTCAATGCAGTCAGACATTTGAAATTCAAGATTTCCTGGAGCTGTGTTAATAGATTTGAGACCTGAGCAGTGTGCAAATGAAGCAACAGGAGCCACACATTCTTACAGTCAGTGTTTCATTTCTTCATGCTCAGGGGGTACTGAATCAGGAATTGTTTGGAAGTGACATGTCCCTCCCTTGCTAAATACCCTAGGACAGACCGTGGTTGCCATCAGAGCTTTTCTGGAGCTTCTTCAAATGAAAAGTAGCAAATTTCTGTAATAGTAACCAGCAAATTCCAGCCTCCTATTGACTACTGTCTGTGCATTTGATGATCTCTGAAGGTCTAAAGGCTGCTTTCAGATTATTCCTTCACATGAGAAAGGAGGACTATATTCTTCCTCCAGCCTTTTACAAGGCTGACCTATTTGCAGTCTCTAAGCTCATCCTCTTGTTTTCTTATTACTCTTCCATTCCTGTGACTGCCATTTCTCCTCAAATTAATGTCAATGCAAAACCTTCTTTCTCTTCTAACACTCTGTCTCAGCAGAGCATTTGTGATACCACACATTATGGATGCTCTGTGAAATCACTTTCAGAGTAATGATACGCTATGTATGCTTAGAAATGCACTTATGTTTCCAAATGTCTCCTTGCATATTATTAAGGTTAGTGAACCAAAAAGATGAGTAGTTCTGTCACCACAAGGAGACCAAAGAAGACACCCATGACTATAGATACAGACCAGTCCTAGTTAGTGTGGGAAAAAGTCATGGAAGAGTTGTCATCTATTATTTACACCTACCCAATATGCACATGGTATTTTACTATCCAGTAACGAGACATGGATCCTTGCCCCTTGATCCTGTAGGAGCTGGAATATGAGAGAAATTCACATAGTACTGAAGTAATTGCAGTATTGCAAACCCCTAATACTGACACAGTTTGTAAGAAGCAAAGCAAGATTTATTTTCATGCTGTGCACTCTGTAAAACATTGCAATAAGTAATCTTAGGAATAAGCTCTACTCTCTGGTACCGCACCTGAATATCTGTATTCAGACTCTCAGAATATTGTCCTAAATTAGGTCAAAACACAGTACAAGAATAACAGGACATTATGACAGGCAAAGTAACGGTGGAAGGAAAAAAATCAATAAATACAAAGAAAGGCTGAAAATTGCTTTGAGGTGAGGAGAGTTATTCCCACAGAAAGACTATTTGCATTGATTTAATTTCTGGCATGCTTTGTTTTCAAGAGTTGTAATGATCTGTACTATTACTGTTTGTTCTGAAGCATTGTCAGAATGCCTGAGCAAAGTCATGAATAAGCAAGAATGGGAAAGAAAAATTTTAATGTCTCCACGCCATCTGTGAAGGGCGGGAATCACCTACAGGCATTAAAACATAAGCTGGATAAACAGGGTAGGCAGGAGGCTGGAGTAGAACAGAGTTCAGAGAGCAGCAACTGAAGTGAGAATGGGGGACTTAGCAGGAAAATCGTAGACACAGTGCTTTAATAATCATTGACCTTGCACTAAACAGCACAGGAGAAAGGCAGTGCTCCAGAGATTTAACAAGGGGCAAAGCCAACAGGACGAACATTAAACTGATTTCTCTTTCATTCACATGTTATTTTCCTATCCATTTCTCCCTAGCCGTATTAGCTCTGTCCCTTCTCTGGTATCGTAAGTCTACTCTCCCCTTCCTCCAGACAGTTCTCTCTCTCTCTTCCTCCTGCCTCCCCCCGAAACTCAAAGGCCTCTCTGAAACCTGCAGGGTAACATTTATATCCAAACCAACACCTTCTTTAATATGAGAGAACTACTTACCAACAAAAATTTTTAATTTTTGAGAAGACATTTAAAAAAAAAATCCAAACCCTAAAATTACAACACTATGTTTAAACTGAGAAAATCCATGGAATAGCTGGCTTTCATTTGGTGCTTATGTGAATGCACAAATGAGTATCACAAGGCTTTTCCCTGTACCATTTGCTTTATCGCAAAGCAGCCATTTGGAAACTTAACAAAGATTTCAGTGAATTTGCATTAAGACCAGTGTTAGTTACACTATCATTTTGGATAGCACCATGCAATTTCAGAATTTGTTTATTTTGAGAGCAAAGTACTCCTTGCTCATGGACACTTTCAAAATGAAGCCCA
Organism: Fulmarus glacialis; assembly: GCF_000690835.1. Lineage (NCBI taxonomy): Eukaryota > Metazoa > Chordata > Aves > Procellariiformes > Procellariidae > Fulmarus > Fulmarus glacialis. The sequence continues at coordinate 7,082 of NW_009222961.1, read as the reverse complement.
TATTTTTACAAAAAGGGAGTCTCAGGGATTGACCTCCCTCTTCCCACTTCCACATGTTCTGCCTCCTTTCTCACATCTTTCAAGTCACCATGAAGGCACTGTGGTTTGTAACGGTGATGCATCTGGTGCCTCCAGTCACAGAACAGGAAACAATCTGGCGTACTGCTTCCACTTCCTATCTCAGCTGACCTAGTGCCCCTTTCATGATTCATCTTTCTCCTTCCACAGGTGATGCGGAAACTTCTCTCACCCAGGCCTCCTTCCTCTCTAAATTACCTGGACCCTTGTGTCCCCTTCAGAAAAATCCTGCCTATTCTCCTGATGAAATATGGCTGCAGGATATACAGTGTACACACACGCACAGTCTGTGGGAAGGCATAAGGTAACCTACTGTTACACTGCACTCTCAGTGGGTATAACTTTGGCAGGTCTCTATCCCTGTGGCAACCACTAGCAAATGCTTGAAGAAATCATTCGGACAGTATTTAACACAGTGTTGCCTTCACATCAAATGCATTCACTGGAAATAAAGAGGAGTGAGCAAATCACTACTGCTTTGCAAAAGGAGTGCATGGCCTCCAGTTTTGAGAATTTCTGCCTCAGGGAAGCAGGCAGTGAGATGGTATTTAAATGTTACCGGGGAGGGAGGGGAAGGTCACTAGAAAAAACAGGTTGGAGTGAATTTCTCTCTCCAACATACCATGGTCACCAAGGCTGGCAGTGTATGTCAACTGCCTGATCTGGAAGGATCACTGCCATTCTGCTGCTGCTGCAGCAGTCTGTATGACAGCTTGGGTCATCTGATTCAGGCAAAATCAGCCAACCTAGTGTAACCCATTGAAATATGCAGGGTGAGTTTTCCTGGTTCATGTTGTTTGAAGCAGCCGAGGCAGAGCTCATACAAACAGCTCCCCAGCAGAGCCACAGGAAAGGGGCAGCAACAGGCAATTGGTAGGTAGTGATGGCTTAAATCAGAACTGTATGCAACATGAACATCTGTGGTTTGGTCATTTGTCAGTACAGTCGGTGTTTGTCAACGCGGTCAATGAGGTCATTTGTCAAAGCAAAACTCTGCTGAGTTCCCAGATGCCTCGTTCTTTCATGTGAACTTCCCTAACATAAGCGCAGGAATAAAAATAATGTTCTTGTCATTACAAGAATAAATTCATTAAAGGTTAGAGCAAAATCCAAAACAATTACAAGGAAGCATTTACCTCTCCACAGACAGCATCTCTCTGTTATTTTTGCCAGCAACTTGGAAAACTAATTAAAATAATGGATTATGGTACTCCATGTTTTAAACTAATCAGTAATGCTTACATGCTATGCATTTGCTCTTTCCTAAAAACACTATTTTTAAAAGCCTTCCTAAATTGACACTTTTAAATAAAAATAATTTCCTTGCTCTTTTTAATTCTTTCTAATCCAATAAATAATAAAGCTCAGCTTGCTGATGTTTGCATGAGTGCGAGAAAGCACAGGTCATTGGGCCTGGGTAGCTGAGGAGGTTTAATAGCCCAGAGTATCTTTTTCCACTAGTTTGATCAAATTAGACTTAGATAGCAGTGACGAGAAAGCGTTAGCATTACAGAGTGTCTTGACTCCTTTTCTCCAGGAGAAATGTCAGACTCTGATCCCATGATATTGATGTACAAATGCAGGTTCATCGACTGATACAGAATCCCGTTAACTTAAACGGGGCTTTACGCAGGCATCTGCTCACAAGATTCAAGAACTTTATGATTGGAACCTAGTTCCTGAACAACAGGATTTCACATCTCATAACCTCCTTCCTCCTCCATGCCCCATTCCCTGGTTGTCACACTGCTGACAGTTTCAGGAAATTTGGGAAAAATGAAGATACAAGAATTCACTTCTAATCCATAGAGTGACTCTTCACTACTGTGAGTGAAGTATGCTTATTGGTAAACACCAAAATGTTTATGATAAGACTCTGTTCTGTGGGTAAATGCTGGGACTAGATTCCCAGGAAAGCAAGATTTTCATAAAGCTTTTTTGATACTAAATATGTAATGTTTTAAAGCAGTTGACCTTCCAAAAGGGTGGAGCATCTTTCAGATGTCTCCAGGTGAGCTTTCCAAAGCAGAAGCCGACTAACCTAACAGTCAGGCTTGAATACTTTGCCTCAGGGTGTTTTTGACAAACAATACATACACGTACCCTCTGCTCATAACATCTGTCTCTTCCACTTGCCTGAGAACTAATAGATCCTCAGTCGAGCTATAAATTATGAATAGTTCTTCAGTGAATTGAACTTTGAAGCTTAAATAACAAAGCAGTGAAAATCTGGGAAACTGAAAGATGTACAGTTTTAATTTAGTGCTACCCCAAAAACTCAGTTAAAACATTTAAACATCTTTCTTTACTTTACCTAGAATCTTCAATGGACTGAAAGTGCCTCTGGGGAATCACCAAAGCATTCTGCAAGATCTGAAGAAGATTTGGAGGGAGAAGGAGCCATGGGGTGAACTATCCGCACTTCAAAGAGTTTCCTTCAATATCACTATTTTAGAAGAAGATTTACAAAATGTTTATTATTTATACATTTAGTTATTTAAACAAATGTAATGTATTACTCAGATGAGAACAAAAAGAGTTTGAAAACTTAATTTTTATGCTGTAAAAAAATTAAAGCCCGTTGGACTCAAGTTTCCTTTGACGTTCCTTTCTCTTTTTAAAGAGATTTTTTCAAACCAAAGACAAAAATAATGTCAACCTCTCTGTTCAGGTTCAAAGGATTTTTCCCCCTTCATTTTAGTATTACTTTGTACGGTAAGTATCCTATCAAATGAAGGCTGTGTTTGTTTGAATTTCAATGAAAAATAAGATAGAAGTAAGAAGCCAGAAGCAAGCAATCCCCACTGAGAATACTACTTTCTACACTTTTGATATAGCTACTCTAAAAAGTCTGCAAAAAGAACAGAAACAGCAATTGAAAAAATGCAAAAAACCCATATTGACATAACTTTGCTGTTTCATTATGTCACATCATTTAAAACTAGCTTCAGAAAATAGGAAAATATTTTCTAAGGCCAGGGTATCTAGAGGTGTTCAGTGGCCATGGCTGTTACCTGTGGCACAAAACTGCTAGGAAAATTTTCTTTTTGTTAAGTTTCTGTGTGATACATAAATTCAGGAAGTCCTTTAAGCATATCATGAACTTCAAAAATATGTTTAAGTTCCACTTGGTTATATGACTTTAGTATGGGCTTGACGCTGTTCTGAACTGGCTCCTAAGTCTGCAACAACCTATCACAATGTTATTTTTTTGATCTTCATCAATTCCAGGCCCCATTCTGCACGTCCAAATAATTTCTGTTTCTTTGAAAACATATATTTACTATCAGAGAAGTTTCATTCAAATTAAACAGGCTAACCTTTCAAAAAACCTGATCTGCCAGGTGAGACAGATTTAATAAAAAACATTAGTAAGCATCTCTCCTGTGTCCTCTGGGCCTTTGCAGAGCAGGTCCTTTCAGGAGAGGAGCAGTGCAGGAAAAACATGCACACCTTTGCTCTCAGTCCACCAGTTTTCCATGGTCTCCTGTGCAGCCAGAGGTTCTGCCCGGTGCCCCTAGGTCCTTTGGAAGCATTTCTTTCTGTTAATGGACACCTGGCTGCGCCCAGTCTCACTGCTGTGCTGGGCCTTCCCTGCTGGCCGTGAGAGCATTCCCCCAACTGCTCCTGCTCAGCCCACCGAGGGACTGTGCTGGTTTGCCCCAATGCGCCTCACCTGCTGCAGATGCCCGGGCGGTGGCGAGCAGCCAGCCACCTGCCCTGTGTTACAGCCTCAGAGCAGCATGTGAGCAAACCAGCAGGCAGCTGTCTTCAGCAGCTTCCAGGCCAGCGTGGGAGACGGGTGTACAGAAGTTTCTATGCAACCTTTGACTGTGAAGGTGAGTTCCTACAGCCTACCTAAAAAGCAGTGGCAAATCAGAAGCTTTGTAATGGCATGTTGCATATTTTAGCATAAGTTCAGTAAAATCAGAGGCTATTGATTGATTTTATGGCCATACGAATGTTGTCAGCTAGACTAAAATATATGGCAGGCCAGAACTGAGTTAATGTGCCAATAAGACAAAGAGCCTTTGCTAGCAGGGAACTGTAAAGCTCTGAATTCCCTAAGGCTGTAACTAGGTGAAGCAAAGGTATGGCTAGTTACCTACTGCTATGCTAACATGACTTGTACGACTCATACAGCTGATGAGAAACCCCTAGAAAAATGGAGATGCCTTAGCAACAGCGTGCTTAGTTCTATTGAGCGTATTGTAATGTCCATTTGCCTTTTCTTTGCTTGAAGTAGCATTTATCATTGTTTAGGGAGTACCAATGGCAGGGGTTTTAGTAAGCTTCTCCAGCATGCTGTTCCTCCTTCTGT
>NW_009222961.1:0-2652 GCF_000690835.1 Fulmarus glacialis | reverse complement strand
TGTTCCTGCGGAGAGCTAGTCAACACACTTTTTTCTGGATGAAAGTTTGTGTTTTCTCAAGTGGGGACTGAAGTTTCACTGCAGTTGAGAAGTTTTGCAAAAAGTTACTGCTTTCAAATACATTTTTATTAAGGGAAAAATTCAGAACAAACCAGTTGAATTTACTGTTTTGCTTTGACTATGTTTAATGCCTTTGAAATCTTTAGTTTTGACAAAATGATGTAGGTTATTATTCTGATTAATTTCCCATCTTTTTGTATTATATTAGTATCAGTTAATATTGTGTTATAGACAAGTTAGCTATTACTATTCAGCACTGAAGCAATGTACTTTTACTTACCAGTGTTTCAAGATTACAAATTACCTTGCAACCTGTGTCTTAACAAAACAACCTCCTACCTTTATACAAGGCTTGCTTTAAAATTTGAAAATACTCTCTGGAATATGGGAAATAAAGTTAGAATCATAGAAATCTCACTTCAAGTTATGAAAATCTCAGTTACTGAAATTTCAGTACTGAAAACTCAGTGTAGTTATTTGCTTGCTGTTGCTCTGCATTAGTTTGATTCAGCCTTCTCTTACTTCAGATGAATTAATGAAATACAGAAGTTCTCTTAATGGGAAGGCTGCGTTACCTGATTCGAAGTCCAAAGAACCCACAACTTCAATGGTGATGCCACTTGCAAGGATGGTTTAAGTTAACACATTTAACTTAACAATGGAAGTAGCATTGTAAGAGCAAACACAGCCATAGTTAGCAGCAGCTGCCAAGCCACAGACCAGCTTGTGCCCCATACTCCTTTAAACTCTCGTCAACTCTCCTCCAGGTTAGAGAAAGGAAGAGTCAGGGAGAGGCTCAAAGTACTGCAAACCTTTCAATGCCTCGTGAAGGGCATCGTAAGGCAGGCCAGTCCATGCAGAGCCTTGTGGCTGAAAGGGAACATCTAAGCAGAACTTCGATGTGAGGTGTGAAGGCTGGTGCCTGCCAGCTTGTGATCTCTCAAATGAAGTTGTTGCAGAGGAAGTTCAGATAGAAAGCAGTCAGTCAGCTTTTTCATCGAGTCTTAGATCTAAGAGTCTTACAGAGACCTTTGTTATTTTAGCCAGTTTTTATCTATTTACTTAGAAAATTTCTATCATTTTATCTGTTGTATGTTGCTGTGACTATGTTGTTTTCTTTCTAGTTAAAAAAAACAACAACAAGATGTGCTTGATATCTTAGTCTGTGGCCACCAAATGCCTTGAACCATAGAAACATCAAAATACTGCAACACTTTGTTACTATACAGTTAAAGGAGGAATGGGTCGTTATTTATTTGATTATTTTCAAAACAGCACTGAAATTGCAAAAAGATTCTTCAAAAAATGTGAAGATATAGTAATATCATGCATTTTTAACTTTGACTTATCTACAGCTGATAATGCTGATACTAAATTTAGCAAACACCACTGCCTACAAGCTAATTAGAAAAAAAAAATTTATGCTTAGGTGATTGTTCTGCTTGCATTCTTCATAACTCACTGTAGCAAAATCATTGATCTTGAGTGTGGCAGAATAAATGTTATCAGTTACTTTATCAGCCAAAGAATTTTGGAACAGAAGATGTTTTTTCAACTTTTGATTCCATGAAAATGCAGGGGTGTGTCTGTAATATATCACCATGCCACTGAAAGGGTCTTAAAATATTACATATTAGCAGATACTTATAAACATGAAGTAAGGATTGCAATTTTTAATAGTTTAAGGATGATAAAGTTGTTCTTTCAGTGAATGACTACTACTCATATTTCTTTCATTATGAGCTAAATTTTTTTTTTTTTTAAATTAGAACAAGCTGATCTCGTATATGCTTAAGTTTGATACAGTGTGTTAACTGCTGTGTTATCAAAGACTGATGACAAAAGCTTTGGTCATAAATAGAGCTCTCATATAAACACACCCTAGTGGAAGGGAAAAAAATTAATTCAAAGATACACATAGGCTTTTATACCCGCCTCTCCATTTTGAATGCACCAAACAAAAATTACCTTGATTCTGTTCTCCATGGGGAAAAAAAAAAAGATTGACTTTTCAGAAAATCACCGGTATTATTCAACTGATGACATTTGATTAAAAAGGTGGATAAGGGTTGCTGATCCTTGCGGATTAGGAAGCTCGGTGGCACGTTGCGGGTGCTGGGGGAGCCCAGCCGGGACCGGGGAGCCCCACAGCGCATGATGGCCGTTCCCCCCTCACCCGCAGCAGCACGGGCAGGGCTTTCCCTGTGCAAATAGACTCGGACAGATTGCAGAAACCTGCTAAATATTGATTCTGCAAAGGCTTCGAATTAAAGTTAAAACTCTTTACACGTACTATTTAAATTATGAATTGAGTTCAAATGACAAAGAAGTATTGAAAAAGCATTAAACCTAAGTACCATTTTAAACGATAAATTTAACCTCACGATAATTGAATTATGTGTTTGAGTGCAGCTGAAAGGGCAGGCTGGGGGAAAAACGCAGCCTGTGCTGTGCTGCGGGACACGGGCTCCCCGAGAAGCGTCCTTCAAGTAAAACGCTGACCCGCGTGCGCAGGGGCTGCGCGTGGGACGACGGCTCGGCTACCCCAGCTTCCCCCACACGAACCCGCCCAGGCCGCTGCCGAGGGGACGA
>NW_009222960.1:1612-1862 GCF_000690835.1 Fulmarus glacialis | reverse complement strand
GCCACCCCCCCTGCCAGCGGAGTGGGGCACTTCCCCGGCCCCTCGTCCCCAGCATGGGCAGAGGAGGGGGCTGCGCTCCTGTCACCCAGGGCCACCCACCCGCATCCCCATCCCAGCATCCCAGGGCTGGGAAGGGAGGCTGGGACACCCCCCAAAGAGCTTTTTCCAAATAAATCCTCTTATTAGCAGGACGTGCAGCTCAAGTCCCCAAAATTCATACCCAAAGGGATTCAGCCACCAGACCCACGTG
>NW_009222960.1:904-1252 GCF_000690835.1 Fulmarus glacialis | reverse complement strand
GAAGGGAGGCTGGGACACCCCCCAAAGGGCATTTTCCAAATAAATCCTCTTATTAGCAGGACGTGCAGCTCCAGCCCCCAAAATTCATACCCAAAGGGGTTCAGCCACCAGACCCACGTGTCCTGCAGAAGCTCCCCCCCCGTCCCCCCGGTCCCCGAGGCGCAGGGTGGCCGGGTGCTCCCCACCCTGTGCCATCTCCATCCCATCCTCAAGTTTCTCAGCCTTTCCCAGGCTCCCTGGGAAAGACCCGTTAAAACAGCAGCGGATATTTTCTCCGCAACATCTGATGCCTGAGCATCGCCGTTTGTCAGACAGCTGCGGCTGTCTCGGCGGGGGCCGGTTTTTTAG
>NW_009222960.1:0-667 GCF_000690835.1 Fulmarus glacialis | reverse complement strand
CTGTTATTTAAGTAGTTGATTGAAGGTTATTTTTACCCATTTCGCTGCTGCATCACAGGCTTGGCCTGTCCAGCGGGTGCTGCTGGATTGAACCACCACCCGCCAGCAACCCATCTCTTTAATTCCCGACGAGCAGGTCATGAGCCCTAAAAGCAGCGGAGAGAGGACCAGATTTTGGTGTCTCAAGGGTTTTAAATAAATCCAACCCCAGGGACCGCAGTGGGACAAACACCCATCAAACCGCCGGCGCATGCGTGGCCCTGGGGTCTGGCCCTGCGGGGTGCAGGCAGCGTGTGGGGGAGAGGTACAAACGCCTTTGGTGGCAGGGGAGAGTTACAAACGCCTTTTGGGGCACGTGGACCCCAGCAGACCACGGGCAAGAAACTCAGCCAGCTCCTCTGCGGCTCTGGCTTGGTCCTCTCCAGCGGGACAGGAGATGCGGGTTCGCCCGGTGATGCTGCAGGCGCAGCTCGCAGCCTTGCTCGGGGTTTTCCATCTTGCTTGGCCTTAAACCAGCCCCTTCTTGTTGCTTTAATTTTGTCCTACATCTGGTGGCACTGACACCTCCATCTCACCAAAGCTGGTGGCACCCGTCCTCACCAGGTGCTAACCCCGGAGAGAGAGAGATGTCCCGACCGGAGCACCCGGCGGGTGCAGGGAGTGGTGC
>NW_009222959.1:96783-106936 GCF_000690835.1 Fulmarus glacialis | reverse complement strand
CCCGGGCCCGCCGCCGCCCAGGTAAAGGGACCCCGCGCCAGCGCCGCGGTGCAGGCCAAGCGGGGTGCCTGGCGTTTGTCAGGGTATTGCGTGTGCAGGGAAGGCCGGGACAGCTGGAAGGAAGGCCGGGCTGCGGTCCCGGCAGTGTTCGGGGCTTGTGTTGGGGCTCGTTTACCGCCGTTTATGGTCGCAGAGCCGCCCGGTCACTGAAATGAGGCGTGGGTGGGCAGCTCCCTGGCTGGCAAATGGGGACTTGTACCCCCTCCCCGCACTGGCTGTGCGAGGGGCCAGTTCAGCTGACCACTAACTCAGCAGCAGAAAGGTGTCGACTTGTATGGCGCAAGCCCCAGCTCATGCCTGAGACTGTGAGGGAGACAGGGAGTGTAGGGCAGGGGCCAAGAGTGGGACAGGCCATGCCTTTCGACGGCCACCACTGTACGTGTTGGACTACAGTGGGTGGGGATCTGGGGGTTGAAAGGATCAAACAGAACTGCAGGAAAAAAAAATCTATTCCCTACCTGTGTGCAAACAGGTATTTGCACCAAGAAGGAGCGTACAGGGGCTGTTCTTGGTGGGGAGGGACCTCACATCAGTAGCTGATCTCCTTGATTAATAATGACAGTAGTAGCAGTTCCAGTCATGGCCAATTAAAGTCTTATCTGCCTCCCTAACAGCACTGATGGTTAATGTTTTATTCCTTTAGTGTTCCTCTTGTGGCAGTATCCCCAAAACAGGGCCTTGAAGTGGGGAGCTGCTTGGGTAAAGACTGTCACTGTCAGACTGCTTATGCATAACGTAAAGACAGGTGTTCATAGAGGCTGCTTATCTCTCTGCTGGGGGTAATGAAGATGGTAAGAAGGGGATCTTTGGGCTCTTAGAGCACCCATCCCTTTGTCAGGGGGTAGCAAGTGAGCCAATCTTGAGATCTTTGCTGCAGGGTATTCCCTGTGCTACTTCCCTGGGCTCTGGTTTTGCAAAGGAGGGCAGTGGAGGCCTGACTCTTCCCACAGTTTCACTGTGCAGCAAGAACGGAGCAGGCCCCACACTGCTGCCTGCACAGGTGCCCCATGCAGCAGGGTCCAGGGCTGCTGCAGGGGTTCAGTGCTAGCATCTGCCCAGGTGGGAGCTGACCAGATCTCCCTGCAGCAGCCCTCCTACAGAGCAGAGACCCACCCATCCTGGGTGCTGCCCACTGCTCGGGAGAGGTATTTAGTTGTTTGTGTGGTGGTTTTCCACAGAAATTGGAGGAGGGGAGGTTGTGGCCTCTCCGAGACAGTGATGAAAAGCAGCCATCAATAGAGGAATGGGAATGGGCACTGAGGGAAACCCACAGTGGCTCCGGGGACTGTGAGTCAGAAGGGAGGGGGGCCCTCATTTTTGATGGATCACAGCAGGAAAGTGGGGTTGTTGTTCTGTTTGTCTCCATTAAAACACAGTTCCAAGTGTGATATGCAGCAGCTGTTTTGTAAAGTTTCATCTTCTTTGTCTCCTGCAGTCATCTTGTTTGTTTTTCTTCCCTCTCTGTCTGACTGTGCCTGTTCTCTTCTTTAAAAGACTGACTTCCCTCTGGCAGAGTTTGCCTCCTCTGGCCTTTGCATCTTTCAAGTGTTTCTCTTCCCTCTACTTGTACCTTGTGTGTTTCTCCTTCCCCTGCTCTTAGTGGATCAGCCCTGGCTCTGTGGCCCCTTGTCTGCTCTCTGGGGATAGTGACAGTGTGGAAGACCCCTGACCCATGGAGTCAAGGTTTTCTGTGAGCCCACCCGCTAACCTAGGACTTGTGGTTTATGAACGTAGAGAGGAATAAAAGAAAGAATCTAGGAGAGACTGAAGGTCTTCCTACCACGGGTGACCCACCTGTGGGGTGGAGAGCCAAGGGCTGGAGGTGAAGGTTGGTGTGTCTGTGGCTTTCTGGGACCAAGGACAGGCAGGAGTGCTGTGCCTGTGTGTAGGCACGCTCGCTTCTGCCTTGCCACGGGCACGGACTGGCCTCCTAGTAGCTCTGGCCTGTGGAGATGGGCAGCTCTGCAAAGAAATGGATTGCAGTGGCAGAGCTGGTTAGCTGTCACCTGAGTCTTTTCTAGGGGTAATCTTTTGTTACTCTTAGGCTGTGAATAATTGGTTTTGTACCTGCGAACTGGGATTAGGGCAAGCAGTCCACATTCTGTTGGAGGGGAATCTGTGATTTGCCAGCCCAAGAGATTCAGGCTGTACTCTTGCCTCTTTTTCTAGACCAGAAGAGCTGCAAACCAGTGCCATTTTCATGCTGCCCTGAGGAGAATCCACTGACTGTGGTCAGCTGGTGCTTAGCCACAGTGGTTTGTGGTAGTACCAAATGTCCTTTGAGTCTCAGCACTGACTAGATCAGCTGATGGCAACGAGGAACACATGTGGAAGCCAGGAACTGGTTTCACAACAATGAGATCCCTTACCCACTTACTGCTCAGGAGGTTGCTGGGTCTTTCACCTCAGTGCGTGCCAGGGGGATTGAGTCAAAGTAAAGGTCCTATCCTCAGTCCAAAGCAGTCATCTCTGAGGCAGAGCTGCAGTGCAAGACCTGGGCTCGTGACTGCCACTGATGTGGTCAACTACTGGCAGAAGGTGTTTGAGACAAATGGGATCCCTGAAGCACGAGAATCCAGTGAATATATCGTCTCATTTGTCCTGGGAGCAAAAACAGTTAAGTAATAGGAAAAGAATAAGGTCTGTGTGTGCCTCTCAGTTTGTCATTTTTGTTGAATCCCTTGCCTTTCTTTTTATCTCACTTATAGTAAGTAGAACAACTTTTTCCTATGTTAAATGGCAGAGAGGGTGAGGCATAGTTTATTAATGCCAGTAGAACACTTGGGGTCTCTTAAATGCCTTCTTTTGCAGACTGAAATGTACCCCACAACATATACACTCATACTGTACCCTGACTGGCTTGGTGGGATGATTCTTACTTTTACCTATGCTTCTGAACCCTGAAAAGTAGCAGAAGAACAGTTGTACAGGTTTGTTTTTAAACATACAGATAGGTTTTCCTAATCATTTGTGGTTTCCGACAGTCCCAGCATATGTGTTTGTCGGCATGCTGGGTCTCCCTGGAGGATGCCCTTGGGAGGGTGCAGAGGACACCCAAGTGGCACCAGGGGGCAGGTTTTAAAGTGACCTTGTCTTCAGTTTCAGAGCTTGAACTCCAAAAGGCTCCGCACTCCGCTTACAGCAGTGCAGCAGGAGCGAATCCAGCAGCTGAGCAACAAGCGACTAGAAAGGTAGGAGCATCCTCCTACAGTCGTTCGTTTTGAGGATTTTCCTTCAGTCTTAATGCAGCCAGAAGAATGGTAGCAGAGAAAAGGCAGAAAACCGTTAACAGCTGATGTGTCAAGTAACAGTGCTGTGTCTCGTCGTGACTCAAGTGATAGGCATTTGCTGTTGTTGTCAGGTAGCAAATCACCTGTCTGTCCTGTCTGGAAGCAAAGAGGGTTTAAGGGGTCTTGCGAGGAGCAGGAAATTAGCAATACTGACTCTGAGTTGGGTATGTTTTCATTAAGCCCTTCTGTGCTTACAAAATTTAGCCTTGTCCCCTTCTGTCTGATTCAGCACTCTCTTCAGCTGCCAGTCTTATACTGGTCTGTGGTGTTGCCGTGCTTTCCTTTCTAGGCTTTGCCTGCACGGGATTTCCCTGGTGTTTAGAGGTATCTTGTTGTAGCTTTGGACTCCATTAGGCCTCCATTTGCTTGCTCTGTGTGAGGGGTTGTCTTAGTGCAAAAATTAAATGGGTTTGGTGTGAAGGAGCTACTTGGAATCAGGCTGGGCCTGAGGAGTAGCGTGTGAGGAGAGGAAATATTCAGGAACTTGGATCATTTAGAAGGGTGGGAGATGCCTGGGAGTATGTTTGGAGGCAGCATCCTCCTGCTTGTTTACATGAGTGTGGATCCTCATTTTGCTGTGCAGATTAATCCTGCCATGTCTTATGCAGAATAGGATGTGAGGGTTTCTCAGGGAGTCAGTGTATCAGCAGTGGTTACTGTTTGTAGGATCTGAGTGTCTTCCCTGAAATTGTCCTGCTGCTCTTGAGTCTTGTGTTAGGAGCAGAAATGCAAAATTCCCAGAGCTGTCTGACTTGCAAATTGCTCTGTCTTAAGTGCTGTTAAGGTTGCAACAAGTCTCAGCTGTTCTACATGAAGAAATGAGGTATGGTGCCTCACAGCAGCTGAAAACATGGCCCCAAAATTCATAGAATCATGGAGGTTTACAGGGACCTCTGGAAATCTAGTCCACCCCCCCTGCTCAAAGCAGGATCAACTAGAGCAAGTTGCTCAGAGCCATGCCCAATTCAGTTTTTAATATATCCAAAGATAGATACTATGCAACCTCTCTGGACAGCCGGTTCCAGTGTTTGACCACCCTCACAGTGTTTAAAAAAAGAAAAAAAAAAAAAACCAAAACCAACAACAAAAACCAGGGTGCTTCTTAGGTTTAAATGGAATTTTCTGTGTTTCAGTCTGTGCCCTTTGCCTGCCTTTTCACTGGATACCACTGAAGAGAGTCAGGTTCCGTCTTCTTTACTCCATCTCACCAGATACTTATGGTTATTGATGAGATTTCCCTCCCCTGCCCCCCCAGCCCGAGCCTTGTCTTCTCAAGGCTAAACTGTCCCAGTTCTCAGTCTCTCCTTGTATGTCAGATGCTCCAATCCCTTAATCATCCTAATGGTCATTTGTTGGATGTCCGTGTCTCTCCTGTACGAGCAGCCCAGCGCTCCAGATGTTTCCTACAAGTGCTGAATAGAAGGGAAGGATCCCCTCCCTTGACCTTCTGGCAACGCTCTGCCAAATGCAGCCCAGGAAGCCATTGGCCTTCTTTGCTGCAAGGGCACATTGCTGGTTCATGGTCAACTTGTCCACCCGATTCCCAGGGCCTTTTCTGTAAGGCCGCTGTCCAGCTGGTTGGCCCCCAGCCTGTACTGGTGCATGGGGTTATTCCTCCCCAGTTTATAAGGACTTCGCATTACTCTCTGCTGAATTTCATGAGGTTCCTGTTGGCCCATTTCTCCAGTCTCCTGAGGTCCCTCTGAAAGTAGCACACCCATCTGGTCTATTAACCACTCCTCCCAATTTTCTATCATCTGCAGACACGCCAAGGGTACTCTCTGTCCCTTCATCCAGATCATTAATGAAGATGTTATGCTATATTGGCCCCACAATGAATCCCAGAGATGCTCCACTAGTGATTGGCCTTCAGCTGGACTTCGTGCTGCTGAACACAGCCCTCTGAGCCTGCCAGTTCAGTCAATTTTCAGTCCACCTCATTTATCTAGTCCATACTTCATCAGCTTGTATATGAGGATGTTATGGGAGACAGTATCAAAAGCCTTAGGAAAGTCTAGATAAACAGTACTGATTACTCTCTCCTCATGCACCAAGTTAGTCATCATTAGTCAGGTCAGGAAGGGTTTCCCCTGTGTAAATCCGTACTGACTACACCTAGTAACCTTCCTGTACATGTTTGGAAATGATCTCTAGGACTATTTGTCCCATCCCTTTCCCCAGGATCGAGGCGAGGCTGACTGGCCTGTAGTTTCCCAGGTCCAGTGCTTGATAACGAACTCTTGTGGGAATGGAGCTCCCACAGCTCCCTTAGAGTGCACATGCACATTGCACGTGCAGTTGAAAGCCTCAGGGGTGTCTAGGTCCTCACCTTCAGAAGGGTTATGTGGTTAGTAACGAGTAAGCATGGTATTGAGAGCTTTTCTGTGTTACGGAGTGTAGTCCTAAAGTGTTCACACTTGCTTTTGCCCGCCACAGAATGCCGGTGCAGTATGTGCTTGGTGAGTGGGACTTTCAGGACCTGACTCTGAAGATGAGACCCCCAGTATTTATTCCTCGGCCTGAAACAGAGGTATGAATGTGGGGTGGGCTTGGATCTGTGAATTACATCATACAATACAATCATAACATTGCTGTGAAGGTGCCCTGTATGTCATGATGTTGTAGTGATGAGGAGGTCAGATCACTCCACTTCTTTTAGAACAGGGGGATTCTAAGCTTGTGATCTGGAACTGATGCTGGTGAACTTTGCTCCTCAGAGCGAGAGATGTTGCAAGCTAGCATATCACTTAATTACACAGAGATCCATCTCCATTGATGGAAGGACTTGGCTTTCTTTCCTTATTTCTGCGATAGTAATGACTCCTAGAAGTTCAAAACCTATACTGCTATATCCCAGTGGCTTAGTACTTTGATACAAGGATGAGAATCTCAAAGTTGTCCAAAGGTTGTTAGCAAAATCCTGCAGTATTGGAAAGCTGCTACTGGAAAATGGTAATGGACTGCAGAGAGCTTGTTTGTCCATGTGCAGACTAGAACAGTGCAGGCTGGTAGGAAATGGCACCACCTGTCTGATGGCTCCACAGTGGTTTCTGGACAAACACTGGAAACTGAAGGGTTGTTTCCTGAATGGTAACAAAACAAACACTGGAAACTGAAGGGTGAGTTCTGACCTGGGCTGGAATTAAGTATGAATGTCAGTCATAAGAATGTAAAGGACAGCCATACATGATAAAGTTGAAACTCCATTTTCCCCAGTGTTCCTGCTGCTAGGGAAAAGCCTAAGAACTACATGGTGACACTTTCCCTGACAGTAGCCTAGCTTTCAGGTCATGGACCATCCTAGCAAGGAAGTCCTTCTGTTTACTAGTCCTCAGGAGGTTTCTGTTCACTAGTCCTGAGGAGGTTTTAGGTTTTGTGAGGTGTGGGTTTTTTTGTTTCGGGTTGGTTCTTTTTTTTGTGTTGGTTTTTTTTGTTGTTTTGTTTTGTTTTTTTTCTTCTGAGAATTTGTTTTCTTTTGGAGCCTGTGTTAACTTTTGGAGATGAAATGGTCTCCATAGCTTGTCCATTTAGGAGTCCCAGAAGCTTAAACCTGTTTCAGTGTAATAGTTTTTTCTTCAATTGCTTGCCTGCTGCTTGGTGACTCTGCTGGCGGCCTTCTGCTCAGGTCTCTGTAAGTAGGGCCCCATGCTGTAAAAAGAATGAAAAGGCTTATTCAGACAGAATGTCCCCTACTAACAATATCAGAAGAGATGCCAAGGACTGAGTGGCCTTTGGAGGTGGGAAGACCACCTTCGCTTTTTCTGGGGAAGGGATAGTATTGGGAATGTATGAGGAAAGCAGCAGCTCACTAAAAAGAGGATGCAGTCTGCAGAATCCTTCATCTGACACCTTTTATTACACAAAAGTTAAAAGGCAAAGACAGACTGTGCTTCTGTTGTGCCCTGTGAAGAGGAGGGTGCTACTGAAATCCATGAGAGGGTTCCAGACAATTTAGTGGGAATCAGCACAACTACCACTTAGACATCTTATCTCAGCCTGTAGAAGAATATTCAGAATGAGAGTCTTGATTTGGTGTGAGGCATCAGCAGCATCTTATTGAGAGCCTGCTGGGCCCTAAATCATAGTGATGACACTTGTGTCCAGAGAAGGTGTGAGCCCTCTGTTGTGTCTGGGTTTGATCACTCTGTGGCGATTAAGTTTGGAGATAGGGCTCTAAGGAATAGTTTTGCCAGTTGGAGCCCAGCAATGGTTAGCTTTGTTATTGTCAACAGTATTTCTGCTCCAGTTGATTCAAGAGAATATTTCCAACCTCTAACTCCCCATTAATTCGTGGATGCAACATGAGCATTAAAACCAGGAAGAATTCTCCATGCAGTGCCAGGCTTCAAAGGCCTATTGTGTGGAGTGGAAGCCAGGGTGGCTAATGCCTGAGAATGTTGTTAGTTGTGCCCACAGGTGTGATTTTGGTAAAAGCATCTCCACTGGCCCAAACTGAAATGCAGTGCTGTGTAACATGCTGTGTTTGAACTTAACATACCCTGGTGCTAAAATGTAGCATAAACAGCCTAACCCAAACCTTGTCTCTCTGGGAAGACTTTATTTGATGTGTCACGGTGTTTGCTAAGGAGGCACATTTGTAGCACATTTATTATGGAAGGCCAGAAGTTTATGATGATAGCTCAGGAATGGAGCTCTATTGGCAACTGAGAGTTTTCTTGTGATGTGGTGCTGGGGAGGTTACTTGGACAGGAAGAGCATGGGGGCAAGATCCAGCTATTTAGCAGCACCTGGCAGGTCACTGCTTTGGGCATGTGCTGCTTCCAGGATCCGTGTACTGTGTGTAACCTGTTGCACAAAGTGAGCTGGTGTCCAGATCCTTTCCTTCTGCTGGGAAGGAAAGGCTGGTCATCTCTGACTCAGAGCTTTGTGGAGTATGTTTGGGTTGGGGTTTACCTATGTTTTGTTTCATCAGAGTAATTTGTCCAGACTTCACTGGACTTTAAAACTGCAGTGGAAATATCTCCTTTCAAAAATACTGAAGTTAGTTGCATTTGTTGCTTTCTTTCTGTTTAGGAATTGTCTGCAGCGTTCTTAAAACCAGTAGCGCTGAAACTTTTCACCAAATAATATCTGTAAGTAATCCTTGTTCTTTAGGAAGCAGTTCATTATCAACATTGATATCCCAGGTTCAAGTTGCTTATCTGTGACTGCACACACAAGCCACATGGCATGTCTTGTCCTTGGCTGAGTAAATGTGACTCCCTAAATTGACTTGTCAGTGCAGATACACAAGCAGCTGCAAAATTTGCTTCCTAGTTATATTTATGTAGCTTCTGCAAATGCTCCTGCTTGTTGATTCAAAGTCTGAAAAGAAGAGGAGCCATCTTTATGGCGCACATTTTGTTCTATGGTTACAGCAGAAGGGTTATGACTCTTGTACCCAGTCGCGTTGGTAATGGCACGAAGGCAAACACAGTATGACATAAACCACCAGCATTGTTTCAGTCCTGGGGACAGAGACACATGCAAAGAGAGAAGCTCAGTTGTCTGCTTAATTTTGCCCTGTGTGAAATTTGCCCCTTTGTAGTATGTTTTGTTCTCTCTGGTAGTTGAACCCTCTTCCGTTTGCTCCCTCTGGGAATATTTTTTAGCACATGTGGCTTTGTTCTTCTGTTCTGTGGGAATCTGGGTGGGGAGCCAAAATTAGGAAACTAGCAGGTCCTGTTTAAGCTCTGAGATCAGGATAACAAAGCTAATTGCATTCAGTCATAACTTCTTGGTGTGCAGGGCTGATAGATACTTCTGTGAGCACAGTCACACTGCGTTGGAGGAGAGTTTTTTTGAGCAGCCCTCAGTCTCACCTTTCTCCAGTTACCTGGCCCTCTGTGAGCCAAGCTTTGGACTGCAAGCACTGACTGGGTTTGCAAGGGCTTGCAAAACCCAGTGTCCTGCCTGCTTTCCTCGCATGACCACCAGAGCCAGGTTTCTGCAATGGGGAGGTGTTTGGGCCAAAGTTTAGGGATTGCTTAGTCTCGTGAATTATCTTTGTTACGCGATTATTATTGTAATGTCAAGGAATCCCTGTCTCAACATTGCTCAGTCACTGTATTAATGAAGAAGAAAGTCCTTTTCCCAATGCAAGGCTTTCTAAAACTCGGGCTGTTACCATTGCAGCAGCATTGTGGATCAGAGGAAGAATAGGACAAAGAGAAGGAGAACTCAGCCAACCGTGGATACATAATTCCTTTTTGTGTTCAGGCAAATACAGGCCAAATGAAGGCTCACCACGACTTCATTAAGGAAAGGTTCAGTTTGGTCCAGGACTTCTCCGAAGGAAGTAGTTTGGGGTATGTGGCTTACCAGTCTTTTACCCCTAGAGGGCACTCCAGGCTTAGGCTCGCAGAGTTCTATTAATTATTCTAGGATTTCTGGTGTTTCTGCTCCCCTCCTCTCTCAGATGCTATGTATTAAAGCAAATGAAGGCTTATTTGTTCAGTGGAAACAAAAATGGTCTCCCTTTATCCCTTGCAGCTACTGTGTGGGTGGAGTCAGATTCTCGGACACCGAGTTTTCGTGTTTGCTGGAGGAAAGCTGCTGGGAAGAGAGCTCTAGTTCTGCTTGGGAAGATTGTCACAGTCCCACCATCCCCTCTGACCCTCAGGCCACCCAGGAGTCCCCTGGTGACACCTCTTTGACCTGTTGTGGTCTCAGCACGAGCTCAGACCCTACATAATTTTTTTTCTGTCTTGACTTTGTTGTGGTGGCTCTGTCATGAGAACAGTCCATTGCCCTGTAAGGGGGGGACACTGTAGGGTGAGGATGTGTGTTTAGCCTGGGAGACA
>NW_009222959.1:75686-96752 GCF_000690835.1 Fulmarus glacialis | reverse complement strand
AGGGAAAGAAATTACAAGTCAATGCTGAACATTTTTTAGCAGTCATGCAAAAAAGATCATGGCCGCAATCTCCTGCGAGAGCAAGAAAAAAGACTTAGTGTGTCAGACTATATTGGTCTGTCTGATCGGGGCTTGTAGCAGATGGTGCGGGCAAAATTACAAGGGAAAAGATAGGTATGGAAGGATCCCCCCTTCTTTTGATAGTCAGCAGTTAAGGCTATTCTTAGCCAAAGCTGGATTTGGGGCCATCCTGCTTCATAATCACTAATGGATCTGTCTTCCATTAATTTGTTTAATCCTCTTTTGAGTCTATGTCTAGCCTCCATGACATCATCGGATAGTGAATCTTTCTAATTTCATATTGTAAGTAGGAAAAGTATTTTCTTTGCTTCCGTGCTGCCGCTCATTTGACAGGAAAGCCCTTACTTCTTACTGTGTAACACATAAACCGTTCATGCTCTCTATAGCATTTGTAATTTTTAGTGCTGTCACTGTCTAATCAATTCTTTTTCCACCTATGATTTCTAAGCTTTTAACTTGTTTCCCGAGGTAGATTGTTTCTTTCCCATGATTTCCCATGGTGCTCAATACACCGAAACCATTTCTGTCAGCTGAATGGCAGTCATTGTGCTGGGGTGTTCTGCGAAAGCACTTTAGGCAAAGATTTGCTCAGAGAAACCTTTCATGAAGTTTAACCTTACTTCTAGCTAAACATAATCATTAACCTTTCAGGAAGGTCAAGCACACAGAGAAGGGAAGATTTTTACTTCCTGACATGTATACGCAAATATAGATTGCAAGGTGGGGCCTTTCTCCAGTGCTTTATGTCAAAGCAGTGTACACATTTTCTGTTTTAATCAGTGCTAAAAGGAAGCTTTTGATGCAGAATGGCCTTTCATTTCCCTAATTTCATTGCCACAGATGGTTACTTTTCGGGAAGTTCAAAAGGTCACAGTGGAGTACAGCCATGGATCAGGAGATTGGCTTTTTTTTTATGGTTTTGCCTCTGACCTTTGTCTCTTCAAAGGAAGGCTGCTTCTCCTTTCTGCGTCACTGACTTCCCAATTTGGGAAACTAAAACCATGATGGTGCCCTGTCTTGTACGTAGCTTAAGATCCTTTCTTGAAATATATATAGACTCCTATAAGATATATTGAACATAAATGCAATAGGGCATTATTTAATAGATGAAAAATTAACTGCTGTTAAAATGTAGCTGTAAACAAATGGGCTAAAGTTGGAGCATTGGTGTTGTGGCCTCGCATAGATCAGATTTTGCCCATATGACAGGTAATATTTTATCGGTATGTTGGAGGAAAACAGTATTTTCTGAAAGTGGGCTGTGGCACAGAGGCTGGGGAATGGGAATTATGAAGGGAACCAGTTGTTGCTGCAGAGCAATTGGAATTGCCCTTTGAACTAGGCACAAGTGTTTAATAGGATCACATATGCAGAAATAAATAATGCAGCCTGTGCATTGTGGCTGAGGGGCTTCCCCTGCCGGAAGAGCTTGGAGAAAGATCTGGGGCTCTTACAGGTATTTGCTGACCACGAGCACCCATTTTCAGTGGGCTGCCCAGCAGGCTAATGTGATCTTTGCATATGTTAACAGGGGATTGCCAAGTACAAGTAGCAAATAATCTGTGTACTGCAGTAGTGGAATAGTTGCAAAAATATTATGTCCAATTATGTTACTGACCAGTTGAGAAAGAAATGGAAAACTAGGTTTGGAGAAGAACCAGTAGGTGGATTAACAGCTGGAAAAATCTGCCTTGTGGTGAAAGACTGTTTAGCTCATCAAAGACAAGCTTAGGGGTTAATTACCTGGCACAGGGAGCAGAAATTTGATAACAGAATTCTCTTTGGTTTCGTAGACAAGTGTATAACAAGCACTATAAATGCAGGCCAGAAGAAAAGGTGCACATTTTTAACAGAGAGTGTAGTTAATTGCTGAAACAGCTTAGCAGGAGTGTATTGCTGGCTACTTCAAAACCAGGACAGGATGTTTTCCCAGGACAGATTTCTTCTTGTTCAAAAGGAAATGGAAGAAGAAACAGGATTGTTCCTGGCTGACTGGCCAAGATGAACTATGGCGGTAGTTTCTCCTGGATTCCTATGCAAGAAAAAGAGGCTGTGCTAGTGCAGAGGATTACTTCAAAGTTGGTGATTTCCAGGGCAGACTCAAAAATGTACATTTAAAGCTAAAATCTGTGCTGAAGGCAGGGAAAGCAACAGCTGTTCTTTTAAGTCATGCACAAACCTGTTCCCCAGGTTAACTCATATAGACTTTCCTCATGTGTTCTCACAGATCTCCGTGTTGTTAATACCTTTATTTTTTTGGCCCTAAAAGAACTCTATGAAGTCTTTAGCTTTTTAATCTCTCGTTTCCGATTGAAAGAGGGTCTCTATTTCTGTGAGTTTCAGCTAAGTAGCTTAGGTCATCAGCAGTTAGAGCAAGATTTAGGACTAGAACTGGAGAAAAACGAACTATAGAATGGCTGTAACAGGAGGGATGGGACTCAAGGGGATTCCCACATGAACAGGGGAAAAATCTATTTCCCCTTAGCTTCTCTCAGACATCCAAGTAATTGGAATTTCAGAGCTAGCGATTAGTGAACTGGACCAGCGCATCTGTCTAGATGCTGTATCTGGCAGTGGTCAATACCAGTATCTGCAGAGAAAGAAAATGCCTTGATTCTGGAGAGATGTGCCTAGGTAGAGGTTTGTGCTGGAGACCCGAGGTACGGCCATTTTACAGTGACTTTGATCCACTCTTCTTGCTCCTCTTGGGCATGGCTTAGTTTAGACATGACAACTGTGGTAATTTGTCTTGGGCACTAGCTCATATGGGTTACAAAGGTTGCTGCCTTTTAGTAAAGTCATTTCTGGGCACTGTCACAGCCTCTTCTCCAAGAGATGAAACAGCATTTGGCATGTGGCCTGACACATCAGGAGCTGATTCTGTTGTGTGACAGAGAAGCCAAACCCCTTCCTCAGTATTAGGCATGCCTTTACCTGTTTGTCTGTCATTGCTTCTGCCTAAAGCCACCTTTTCTTTCAGGATCAGTGGGTCCTTCGGAGTTATTCTGGTGTTCTGCTTTCTATACCTGTATAGGGGGAGTTTCATGGGCTTTGTGCAACATTTTCTCTTTCCTACTGCGGTGCCAGGCAGAAGAGCCCGGAACAAAAACACTGTGGCCTGCCTGCCCCACTAGGCACTGGGCTGGCTTGGTGGCTTGCTTTTGGGAGGAGGGTACATGGCAGTGATCTTCTAGGGCCATTGCCATGG
Organism: Fulmarus glacialis; assembly: GCF_000690835.1. Taxonomy (NCBI): domain Eukaryota; kingdom Metazoa; phylum Chordata; class Aves; order Procellariiformes; family Procellariidae; genus Fulmarus; species Fulmarus glacialis. Next base: position 93,463 of record NW_009222959.1, on the reverse strand, counting down.
AGTTAGGTTTCCAGCTTGGCTTCCTGGTGTTTTGTCATGTTCTGATTGGCAGCCAAGTGGACAAACAGGAGGGGAGGGGTGATTTGGTTAATATCAGATCAAGCTCTATGGAAAGTCCTGGATTCTGAGAACAGAAGTTTCTGGAAAGCACACAAATAAGTAAAACATTCCCAGGAAGTGTGCGAGAGCAGAGAGGCGGTTACCCAGGTTTTCATGTGTCTTTTGCTTTCCTTGTCCTGTTTGCTAACCTGGGAAGTTAGAGCCTCTTGCACCCTGGCTCGTACCCCTGGACCCTTGTCTTCCTTGCTTTCCCCAGAGCCTGCAGGGCACGAAGAAAGGGTGCTTCTAGGGAACACAGTGTGAATTTGTGACCTCCACCCTTTCCTTTCCCATTCCTCCCCTCCTTTTGCTTTTCTTAGCCTTGTACTTTTAATCGCAGAAACATCGGATGGGTCATTCACTGTTGTTGGACTGTAGCATAGGATTGCCTCAACTCTGGACTTCCGCACAGCTCTGTAGCCACTGTTGAGCAGCGAGAATCTCTGCTGTTTCCTCCGGACTGTCTTGGTGCTGAAAGCTGCCTGACCTTGTGCTGTCTGCTGGCTGGAGCTGTGCAGCTGTGGAGCTTGTGGTTTGGGTGCTGGCAGACACTGTCCTCACGCTTTCTTTGTGCAGCTGCAGTTCCAAGAAATACAGTGAACTAGAGACCTGGTCGCAGGGAGGGGGAGGTAATACCAAGAACCTGTCAGAACATGAGTGTGTGCTGGGGGTGGGTTGGGGAACGGGAGTTGTGGGTGGAAGAGTAGGCAGAGGCTCATGGGAAGCTGGAGGTGTTTGCAAAGTTTTGCGTTTGTTTTGTTCAACAGAGAAGATGGGGGGAAAAAACCAAACAAATAAATGACAGCGTGAACTTAGGGCGAATCTGGCAGTGAAGCAAAACTTCCTGGAATTGCAAGGTGAGAGCAGGCTGTGAGTGGCTTGGCTAAGAGACAAAAGCTTGAGAACCTCTGAGTGCTGGAAATTAAGTAGCATGGGAGGCAAATATTTGTGTCCCCTGTATAGGGAACCACAGTCCCTATAGTCTTTTAGTCCTTGCAAGCTCTTCCTTTGCTAGTCAGGACAGATATCCTTCTCCCTCCCAAGGATGTCCTGGTGTTTTTCCCTGTAGATTTTTAAATTCACTTCTGGCAAAGACATAGAGGGTCTAGATACCTTTTCCCCACTCCATGCTAAGCAACAGAACGTAGGTCCCTAAAAACCCATCATTTGATGCCTGCATCACCTCCAGCCCAGTGCGATGTAAAAACCTTTTCAGATACTTTGCTTTGCACCTAGCTTACCACCCTTATGAATGTACAGGTTTCAGAGGTGGCTGGTGCTCTTGACATCCTCTTGAATACTTATTTGCACAAAATCCTGTAAAATGGGGGAGAAGGGGAAGCTCATTGATATTGCTGTGCAAGGGGAGTTTGCAACATGCACAGAGATTGGGATTTAGTCACACTAGTAACTCTGCAGAGCTGTGAGCTAGCCCCGTTCCTAAGCCTAGCCTATTGCCCTGACTCTCGTGCTGTCTGCCTGTAACATGACAAAAAGGCTCTGGAGCACACTGGCATTGGTGGTGTGCCCTGGAAAGGCGCATGGCAATCCTGCAAGCTGCGGGGGAGAGGACAGCTGTGGGGCAGTTTTAGCCATATGTATGATTTGCTCCGAGGGATAGCAGTGGCTACTGAGCTCACCTTTCCATGTGACTTCTAGCTCTTCCTCTCAGCTGCTTGAACATCTCTGTACACCCATCTATTGAATGAAATGTGCAATCTGCCCCTGCACGCAGATGTCAACAGCTCTGAGTCTTGGGGGCTGCCCAAGCCATGTCCAGGACCCTCCTTCCCTTCTACCTTGATGCCATTGCTAGCAAAAGCAAAGAGAGGATTTTAGTTTCTCTCTGGTTTTGTCTGTTTGCCATTCAGTCCCTCCACTCCTTCCAAAACTGGCTTTTGCTGGGGGAAGGAGCTTCTTTCACAGGCTAGGGGAGAAAAGATCTTCAGAATGTTCCATTTCTCCGCTGACACAAATATCACACTTATACCCATATACACGTACACCAGACTCCAGGATGAAAGTAGTTCTGCCAGTACCTGTAGCACTGGTTAGCAGGATTTTTAGTGTAGGCTGTGTTGTTACTGACAATAGTGACGCATACTGTAAGCAATAATTTGAATTTTAATAACTCCACAGTTGAGCATTCATCCTGGTCAGTGGTTAGCATGCTGTGGGCAAGTATGGAATCGGGTCACATTTCTAAGATACTCTTTTAATGTATAATTTTACTTGCTCCTTAGTACAGCACTTTGGATTTTTTTTTTTTTTTTATATTTACAGTTTTTTATCTACAACAGTAAAAACAAAAAGACAATTCAAGAGCAGCCAAGCACTGTTTGTTTAGATGATGTGCGAATCTGGTTCTGATCTTTGTGACTTCTGCTTTTCTGCAGAAGGTCAGTCGCCCTTAGACAACTGTAGACCTGCCTGTTCCTAATTGGAGTTTGGGGGACCTGTTTCCGTGATCTAAAGTGGTGTCATTGGAAAGGTGCCAGTGAGGCTTCTGGAGCATTGGGTTCAATGCTCTGCTCTGTTGTAGTCCTCCTTCATGAGTTTGGGATATTCACTGTTTTACAGTTGCTCATCTGGAAAATGGGAATTATGAGGGTGAATGTGTTAAAGGTACTGAAGTGCTCAGCATGTTGCAGGGACAAGGCACCTGCACAAGCTAACTCATTTTCCTGTTTTTAGAGACTCTAAAGACGCGCTGATTGTCAAGTCTTTGTTTTATCCAAAATAGCATTTTTCTGTAGGGAAGGACATTCTCTCTCTGGTGTATTGAATCCTGTAAATGACGTGGGTGAAAGTAAGCCCTTTTGAACGGCCTGCCATTTCAGTTTAGAGTGCCAGATTGTGGAGAATTTACCTAACATATTCCAAAGGTTAATTACCTAGGCTGCCAAAGCGTTTTCTCTTATTTCCCAGTGGAATTTTTGTAATTTCATCTCTCAACCTTTAGAGCTGGTGATCAAACGGATGGTTAAGATGGCTTTTAGCAATGATGGCATTATATTAGCAGGTGTTTGTGCTCAGAATCTGTTCAGTCTGAGAAGATGTGGAGTATCCTACACAATAAAGACCACAGCCTTTGGCCATCCGCTGTTGTCCCAGTTTCTCCGTGTCTGGGACTGGCATCTCTTTTTAGCACCTTCTGCCTCTTTATTGCTCTTCCCCAGGCGTGGCTCTAGCCAGATTCTTGCAGAGAGGTAGGGAATGTCTGTCTTGCAGAGTGTTTTGTGGTCTTTGTATGAACACTGTAATGCATGGCCAGAAATACTTCATCTCCCAATATGAGATTTGAAAGTGGTTCTGCTATTTTCTGTGAAGTGCTGTAATTTATCAGTTTCCAGTGGTGACATCTTGGAGATGGTGGTGTGCTTGGAGAAGCACAGATTTTGGCTGGATCACTTGCTAAAAGATGAAAAATACTGAGAAGAATCTGAAGAATACTGTTTCAGAACAATTTTGGATAACTTAATCATTTATGATTTCTGAAAAGGAAACCTAGTGGCAAGGCAGTGGGCTAACTGGACATGCTCTGTATTGTGGTTGCTGGGTTTTCCTGATTCTTTTGCAGATGTTGGGGAAATGTGGTTTTCACATGAAAGCTGTAAGTGAAGAAAAGGACCGTGGTATCACAGCCAGTTAATGCAGAATTACAAAATGTCTTATTCCAGTGCATTCTGTTTTGTCTTTACTTCTTGCTTTTAATACATAAATAATTGCAAATTTAATTCAATATAGAATAATCTGTACTAGTAATTTTTTTTCTTAATTTTCCTAATTTCCTGTTTTGCTTGCCAATTGAATTTATTTCATAAAAGAATTTATTTTCATAATTATTGAACTTTTTGATTGTAGTGAAATACTGATGTCTGGGAAAGGATGTAGCTTCTTTAGGTTGTCACCTTATTTTTAATATCTTTTAATTTTGAACTATTATGATAAACGTGTATGATGAGAGAACTAGCCTTTGCCTCAGTAAGAAGTATATGAAATAACCAAGACAACAGGGCAAGGGAGTCAGGGGAGTAGGATACAAAGCCTAAGTAATACCAACATCCCTTTTTTAATATACATGTGGTAAAAACTGAAATCAGTCATATTTAAATCGGAGCTTTGGCAAGCACTCTAAAAATACCTTCACTGTGGAATGTGTAAAGTAGAAGTTCCATTAAAAACTCCAAGCTTGAAATTACTAATGATAAACCTTAAGGAAGTTAATAAATGCTGACAGTAGTTCTACTGTATGGAAGTTACGTTTGGACATTTGAAATCAGTAACTTGTGCTACTCTGTGATCAGCCCTGGAGACAGATGGTTCTGAGTTACGTAGAGATTCCCTGGAAATATTTGTAAGTGTCCCGCAATGGCTGGTATTTAAAAAAGATTTAATGGCCGAGCAGAATTTTTTGGGTGGCTCTTCTTCTGTGGTCTTGGAATCATCAGCACCTGGTTCCCCAAACCAGCTGCGGTTTCAATCTCTGGCTGTCTCCATTGCAGAAGTGTTTTCAAACTGATTCATCTGGAGCTGTTAGCTGAAAGGCAAAAGCCATTTTCGCACAAAAGTGGGTAGACAAAGTGTTTGGTTTTCCCTGTAGTTATCTGAGTGCTGGTAATCCTCTAATGGTTTCCCACAGTCCTGTTGGGAGCCTGTAAGAATGTTTTCCTCCATAATTGTCTAGGAAAGGAATCCCAGAGCCGCAACAAGGAATATTATTTTGGAGGCTGTTAGCAAAACTCCCTTATAAGTGCAGTGCCAATAACAACATGGTAACCAGGGTAGGGCGTTGCAGTGTGGCTCCTCATACCTGACTGAGGCTAGCTTAGTTATCAGTCACCAAGCTTTGCAGTGAAGACACACCTCTGAGAGAGGCCTCTCAAATAGTGCCCTCCAGCCTGTGGGCTGCTTCTTGTTCCCCCTTGGGCTTTTGGGTATGAGCACAACAGAGCTCATCGCTGAGGAGCACTGAAAGCTGTGGAAGGCAGAGGGCACAGTCTGGAGAAGCACGAAGACTGTTGCCATTGAGTATCTGGTGAGCAAAGGCATCTCTGGTTCTTTCCGGGTCAACAACTGGAGAAGATTTGAGAGAAAACAATGAAAACAGTTAAAGGTGCTTGTTGCTAAAAAGCCCCTGAAGGCCCCAAAAGGCTGTGGCTGTGAAAAGGAGCCTAAAGAGAGTTGAAGAGCCAGTGGCTCCCAAAAGGCTATTGTTGGCAGAGCCAAGCTACTGGAAAAGCAGCAAAGCCTAACACAGCTGAGTTGAAAATGGCAAAGACTCAGAAAAGCTGATCTGAAGAAGTAGTAATGTTACTAGAGGAAATATGGAGTGTGTACACATTCAAATAAACCAAATCTTTCCTTTTTACTTTTTTAGGAGGGATCAACAGGCAAAGGGTTCTATTAAAATGGAGCAGTTCAAAACTGCCTGGCTTTTCAAGGCCCGGACAATGTTGAAATATGCCTGTTTCTCCGTCCTGGACTGTGAAGTAGTGCACGCTTCACTTCTGTTCTCTAAGTACTGGGTGTGTGCTTTCATGCAGGGGGATGGTACTTCAATATGTTTAAAAGAAATTCACGTCTTGTGGGAAACCTCAGAAAATACTGTCTGACAAAACAGCCCATGTCTCAGGTGCTCTGCTGCTAGGGATGTTTTGTTGGAGCTCATCTACCCAAACACTTCATTTTTATACCTGTTTGCATCCTCCCTCCCTACTTACTGCAGATACAAATTGGCCTAGCATGAAGGATGACCAACAGCAACAAATATCTTCATAAAAACTACAGCTTTGCACAAGGCATCTATTACCCCGTTAGGGTGATACATCCAAGGAAGGGCTTATGCCCTTATGTACAAGCATACCCGGTTTAGGCTCCTGAAAAAGGCTTTACTAAAGAGAAGCAGACCTGCCTGCCAGGATGCGTTGCTTTTAAATATTCCTGCTTATGCCAAGAACGTGCAAGATTCCTTATAAAAATGGAAGGCCACTAATTTTCCTGGTAATGTCTTTAATTTTTAACTGTTGGCAAAATCAAGCCAATTATTCTTTGTAAATTTTGGTAAGTTTTCCGGATTTACAGGAGAGGTCCAAGAGCAGACCTCTCAAGTGAAATGACCTAGCCATCGTGGGAGTGCCTTGGGCCAGTAAGGCCTTGTTTCTGTACTGTTGTGCCATGAAAGCACAAGGATTGCAGGAGTTGTGAGCACCTGCTGAAGCTGCTGATGCACGCAAGGTGTTTACAAGGTTTCTGTCTTACAGTTTTCTCCAGTGAATAGCACGGGAAGTTCATGCTGCAGTCTGAGGGAGGCACATGTGTGCTTTCTCTTGCAGCTAGTCACTCATTTTCACAAACCTTAGAACTTACATCTTTGAGATCTCTCCTGCTGTGTTGGATTTTATATGAAATTGCAAAGGGATTTAAAAAAGAGGAGATTGATGGGAGGGACGAGGCAGCGATGGCAGAGATGCATACGGATCCAGGAGCATGGATGAAAATCTTTTCCATGTGACTTTATACCAACAAAATGTAGTAGGAATCCACAATCTGAAATCCATGCAGGGAGCTGCTCATTTGGATCATTTAGTAATTCATTGCCTTTGCTTTCCATCTGCAGGTTGGATTATTGGTTTAGATGCTGTTAGGAGCTGTACCTCTGCTTCCAGATTACATACCATACTGAGACAGTATAAAAATCTTAAATTTTGAAGCTTACAAATTCTGAAAGCTGGAATTTTGGAGTAAATAAAATGGTGTTGCAGAAGATAATGTGCTCCAGCTGTTTGGTTATTATTTTTCTCAACAGTGCTAGAAGATTCCAGAGGATCTGCGGGAAATTGTATCCTGAGGATTCGGTTACTAATCAAAGCACCCTGTGGGGGAGGTGGAGCTGAAGTGACTTCTGGCATATCAGTTCCATTGCTGCCATTTGTGTTTTAAAAATTAGCAACAAAAATACATTTAATTGGTCTACAGAGTCAAGAAATTTAAACTCCAGTCCTCAGACCATAAAACAGCTCCCTTAGAAATTTTTTTGTTTGTTTGTTTTCTTAGGATCTTGTCTCTTTAGTTGTGGAGGAAGAATCTCGGAAATGTGAGAAGAATTCAAGCCTCTGCTTCCCAGGTCCTGTCCCTCATCCTGCGATCCTGGAGATCGGCTGTGGCTCTGGAGCAATTGCTCTGAGTCTGTTGTGCAAAATGCCACAGGTGAGCTTTTTTCAGTGCTCATGGTACAATAGATGCCCGTGTTACAGGACAATCCCACTCTACTAGTCTTCACTGAGACTTCGCAGATAAACTTCTTTGCTTTGATGGAACTTCAGCAGCTAAGGTCTGACAGTCAGGCTCTATAAGTTCATGATAGGTAGAAGAGGGATATTTAGGAATTGCTCTCTCCAGCTGTCTGCAGGAGTAGTGGAGACATAGTCAGGATGGAAGAAGCAAATGTGCTCATTCTTCAGCTGTCACAGCTCACTATTAATCACCTTAGCTTGAAGCATTGGTGGATGTCAGTTTAAGCTAATATCCCGGGCTGTGGACGAGAGGGACTGAGGCATGGGCATACACTCTGTTAGTCGAATTTATGGAGCAGTCATCTCTAAAAATGACCTTGCTGTGAATCGAAAGATCTTGTCTCTAGGAGACTGAAGACTAACTTAATACAGGGAAGGGATTACCACAGAAGTGTCAGTACTTAGGATCTGTATGACAAGCATATGTCAACCTGCCACAACTGCCAAACTACTTTTTTGAAGTCTTTTTCCCTAATAACAACACACACCTTTTGAACAGAGTGAAAAGAGCAGGAAGGGGACTGAGATCTGTTGGTAAACAGAAAGAGAAATGAATCCAAGATCTCACCGCATGTGGTTAAGGGAAAAATATTCCCCTTTCCTCAGAATTGCAGACCAGCCAGTTCCCTCTCGTGAACGAGAATTGCTGTGTCCAGCCCCTCCTCTTGTAGAAGTATAAGACTCGATGTGTAAGAATTAGAGGTTGATGCCTGTGTTCCTCCTCCCAGTGACCTGATAAGGTTAATACTTGAGCTTCATGAGTTCAAAGTATAATTACTCTGATTTCTTGAGCTGTATTTCATGCTGTTTTCCTTGCTTGTTAAGTTAAAGAGCTGTGTCAGTCTGTCCCTGTAACTGATAACAGTCCTTTCCCAGCTGACTAATACAAACTGCTGTGCCCAGAGAAATAAGGAGCCTTGACTGATTAGAGTTAGTGGCAGCCACACTGACAGCTAAGTGGAGTTTACACTCTGTGTGAGGCAGAATTTGGCACTAGGGTATTGAGAAAACAACAGCAACTTTTCACTTATGGATTCAGCTGTGTCCTTCACCTTAAGGGTCAGCTTCACGTGTGTGGATGCTAGTCTCAGGCTGTGAAATTAATCCCCCTAGGAATGATGGCTGATCACACCATCATCTCCAAATGCAAAGTAGTTTCTTTGAGCATGCTTTCTCTGTGTGAATACTTACCAACATCTGTGTTTAAAAAACATTAAGCAAAGCAAAAACAAGTCTGGCCTTTGTCTGCACTTTTCCCAAGGTGGAATGGAAGGTCAAACAAATCTCTAACTGTGTAGTCCTATCTCTTAATGTTACGCTGGAGGACTCTCAAATACTTGACACACAGTCAAGTACATGCAGTCAATACACACAGTGAATGTGGTGTAAAGACTGTAGTGGAGTAACTAGGCAAAAGGTGTCTGCATAATAGATGGAAAATGCCAGAACCTCTGTCCAAGTGGTTGTGTTAATGCTGGAAGGGATTCTGTCCATGTTAGAGGGGAGGAGTCTAGGACATGATCTTCCTTTAACCTGTGTCTACCCCAGACTAGCCAGAGTCTAGGAGCTATGAATGTATCGGGTGATGTGAGTCAGTGTAAATCCATTGTTGTCAGCTGAGTCGGTTCGGTCAGAAGCCTGTCTATTTTGGTAGGCTGCTGGCAGTGTTGCAGAATGCCTTCTGTCACGTTAGTGGGCTTACTAGAAGTGACTTGTAATCCCATCAGTGCCCTGAGATGCATTCTTCATGAACTATTCCTTTTAGGAGCCAGGAGTGAACAGTGAATTGTCAGTTCTTATCTTGCATGTCTCTTTTGGCAGAGCATGTCTGCTCAGGAACCTTGATGTTGTAATACTTGTTTGTTGTTGTTTTTTCTGTCCCAGAGCCGGGTGATAGCTGTGGATAAAGAGAAGGCTGCTGTGGATCTCACCGCGGAGAATGCACATAGGTACAAGCCCACATTACCCATTTTTTGTAAATTGTTGTTTGAGAAGGACCAAGAGTCCGTAATATTTGGGCATGTGGTTCATGTTTATTGCCACTGGAAACCAGGGAATGTTTCACTAGTTCCCTAGGTTGAGCTCCTAAAATGTGTAAGAATTTAAAAAAAAAAAAAAAAAAAAGCTTATATTTACCGAAGTATTTTTTTCCTTTGACTTGTGAATGCGCTTTGCAGAGACAGCCTAAATAAAACAACAGTACTTAAATGCTGGCTGTCTTTCAAGGGTTTTCAGTGTTTCATGGTGACTACTCTTATCCCTGTCTGTGAACTTGAGAAACTCAAGGCAGCAGTTAGTAAGAATGTATATGTCACTTAGGAGGTTAAGACAAGTATAGCCTGAACCTTTCTCTCTCTGGCTCCCTATATCATTATGGCTGTGCTTGTTTCTGTCATTGCTCCTGCAGATATAAGGTTGCATGCTCAAATAGCACCTTTACTCTGATGTGCTAGTGTGGTATCCCTCAGCATCCTCCTTGCAGTCTTGGGTTTGGTGAGAATGGTGCTGCTGGGTCCCGTGCTGTTTGCATGACACCTGAGCTGTGGCTAGATGTTCAGAGCTGCTGAATCATAGAATCGTAGAATAGTTTGGGTTGGAAGGGACCTTTAAAGGTCATCTAGTCCAACACCCCCATGCAATGAGTCAAGCATCTTGTGCCTGAAGTCAGAACAGCTCTGTATCAGGTTGACCTTGTCCTTCCTAGTGGCACCACTTCCTCAGTTAGTTCTTCTTAACCCAGGTTATTCTGGACTGTCACTAACTTAGCAAGCACCAGAGCTAATGTCAGTATGCTTTTGAGTCCAGGTTCCCAGTCTCTGTAGACATTGTAAAAGGTACAGAGCTCTAGCATATATTCATATCCTCAGAAACTGCTGGACCCTAGGCATTAGTTAGAGCAGTTTTGGAAAGGATTCCTATTGCTACCTCTTACGGAGTCTAGTAGGTTGTGAGTCTTAAGTGGTGCTCATTAACTGACATTTCTGTCGACAGGGCCCACATATCCTTTTTTCCCAAGCTGCTGCCAGCATTGGGGCTACAGAGGCAGGCTACTTCTGTTTCTGGCTGCACTGAGCTGCATCTCTTCATTTCTTGCAACTCAGTCCCAGCTCTTATGTGAGTCTGAAGTGATGTGTAGTAACAAGCCCTTCCCAAACTTGTCGCTTCACTATTACCCTTTGCCTCCTAGTCCAGTTATAGGAAGTGGGGAGCAGAGATTTCCTTCTGATGTGTCAGTGTCAAACCAAGTTCTGTTGCAATTTTTCACAGATATAATAAAAGCAGGCCAGATCTTTGCCTCCTTAGTAGATTATTGCTTTGGCATCTGGAAAAAATGGTCTTGTTATTAACATTGCTTGTTGACTCAAGAGTGGCTGAGGGAGTGTAAATACAGTGCCAGAGAACCTCATATTTCTCCACGGATATTTTCATTGTGTCCTTGTGATCTTGTCCATGGCATGGTGCCCTGTAGCTCTTGGGAGAGAAGCCAGTAGGATAAGTTGAGCTACTGCTTGACTGAAGCCAGCTTGGTTCCTGCCTTCTTTTCAGAGCTCCCTTATCACAACTGTGTTCTCTAGATGCTTAGGTGAGTCTTGCTCTTGCTAAATCAATCCCCGTGGCCAGATGGCCCATCTGGGCACGTTGCAGGCAGGTGCAGGAATCCCTCCCTTTCTTGATGCCTGTGTATGCTGACAGGGCCGTACCATAGGCTCTCAGCAAAGGCAGGTAGGACTTGGATGTAAGGCCTTTGTTGCAGCATGCTCTATGAACCCCATTGGGTAGCCCTGAGGTGTTACACTGAAGAGCTGGGAGGAGAACTCTGCCACTGTGGTGGGTCTCTCGTGGGAGGAGAGAACATGCTGGGAAGAGCTGGGCAGTTTTGTTTTCTCTAGACATTGACTGCATTGAGGACAGGAGTTAGGGGACAGTGCAGACTCTCTGCCATTCTCTCAGGGAATGGCATCTCCTGTGGGAGGCTTGGAGTCTTTCTCCACCAACAGATCTTGACCAGCCTTGTCTTTCTGACTTTGCAAAGTGCTTCCTCTGACATTGCGCAAATGTCTTCAAAAAAGCCAGAGGCAAACCTGTGAGAAGGCAGAGGTATTTTGGTGGATGGACCATGTAGCTGAGGAATTAGAGGTTCTGTTCCTTCCTTGCTGCCTCACGTTCTCTGTTTCTGTGACCTCTCCTGTAGTATCAGGTTGTCACCAAGCACCAAGGCCACTTTCACACTGGCCTCTCTTTCCTATCCCAGGAGCATCAAGGGAACTTCGCTCAGGATTCCTAAGGTTTAAGGGGATCGCTGTCTCAACTATTTTCCCCTGGCAGGGAGCATATTCTGTAGCAAGCTGGGAGCAAGGGACGGGTCATGCCAGGTTGTGACAGACTGGAGCACCATGCAGTAGCACTCTGGCAGTCTCAAGGCTGTTCTACCTTGGATTAGTGCAGTGAGAAATACCATTTTTATAGACCTGTTTCTTAAAAATAGTAAGCCAGCATGCTTACCTGCTCATTTGTCATAGGTAAAGGAGAGGTGTTTGTGTCTTCTAGTGCCTTCAGGGGTTCTGCTGGTGTGAGCACCTAGGGGATATCTGGCTGCACATGAAAGGCACTGACCATAACGTGTTTCCCAATTAATGTGCACAGAGGTGTCAGGGGCAAGAAAGATCATGAGTTAGAAACTAGCATCTGAGAGATCCTAGTGTGTATTTTAAATACATTATACTATACAGTGTGTGCATGAGCTGTCCCTAAAGGAGTCCCTTTTTGTAGCTCTCTGTCTGGCACAGGGGTTCTGCTGCACTGTATGTCCTGGCCTCCTGGTAGTGTGCAGTAACATCTCATCACCTTAACATTGGCATGTGAGATGAGATCCAAAGATGCCTAGAAAATACACTCAGATGCCAGAACACTGTTAAGGTCTAGATTATCAAGGAGGCTGGAGAAAGAATGTGGCAAACGTGAGCATGTTGTCTCCATTTACAATAGCAGGTTTACATATTTGAAGCAGGTGATTTTGTTGTGGGGTTTTTTTGGGGTTTTTTTAATTTGGTGTTGTTTTTTTTTGTTGTTTTTTTTTTTTGAGGGATGGTGAGCTTACTTGGGGGAGGCCTTGGAGATGTAGTTAATATGCAGCAGGGTGGGGGAATACTGCTGTATGTATGGCGAGGGGTGATACGTATACGTTTTGGGTGTACAGGAGCCACACCCTGGAATCGCCATGGGTGCACAGTGTGCTCTTTGCTTTGGATTTTCTTCCTCAGGCAGAGAGCAGATCCTAAAATTTCCTTGCGGCTTGAGAGGAATCCAGCTGCGGTCAGTGGGGCAGGATACACATGTATCAGATAAGAGATGTGATATTTAATGATCTGTTTATAGAATGTGCTGTTCTTGAATACACACAAACATGCCTCCTAATCTTTCTTCTTTCTGTTCTTGCATCTGAAATTTTACAGGCTGCAACTCCAGGAGAGGATCCACATCCTCCATCATGATGTTTCATACAGTAACTCTTTTCACTGTTATAATCCCCTTTGTCTTTCTCCCTTTTTACTTTGATGGGGGGAGGCAGGCGTGAGAGACAGCCAAGGGACCCCCTTGGGATGCAGCGTCAGTAGGGTGTTGAAGTTAATAGAGAAAAAGGTCAGTAAGAAGTGAGCCAGTGAAGCTTTTCCCTTCAGAGATTTCCAGGCCAGATGATCAGCTGAGAGAAGTCCCTGACTACATCAGAAGGTGAATTGTTTCTGGGTTTAGGTGTCTAAAGGTTGTGTCTGAGCTGGTAGTTCAGGTGCTCTCCAGTGTTACTGGGGAGAGGCAAATATATACCAAGTGTAAGTCACTCCATGCTGACATGGCTGCTTTAGATAAACATGTATGTGCCTGTCTTTCCGTTGATGTTAGAGGGAGCCCAGATATTTAGCTTAGATTAAATGCCCAGCCTTATTCATGTGAAATTAGGTGAGCTGAACCAGGGAAGGATACCTGTTTTCTTCCCCGTACCTGGCTGAAACCATTTGGTGAGGCTTATCCAGTTAGGTAGATAAGATGCTCAGCTGTTTCTTAGCCAGGAGCTGTGGAGCCAGGAGCTCCAGCATTGTAGATTTATTAGTGCACCTTTCTGATGCTATTATTTTGACACTGTATTACCTCTTAGGGCTATGTCTGCACAGTCTTCTATCTGCAAATCTGAGTTTGTGCTGCCCATATTCCAAAAAGCAGTAAGCCAGCCAGCTCCAGTCCAAAAGCCAAGTAGCTGCGTTGGCATTGCACCTGCATGGGTAAGCACTGTGCCAAGAGGCTGGCCTGAAGACAGTGCCACACTCACATGGTTACGTGATGTCTGATTCAGGGCTGGTATGTGTCCGTCCAGACAGTAGCATGAGCTGAACAGTCTGCAGAAGAGCAAACCATTAGATGGTTGATACTGCTGAGAGGGCCTGGCTCTTTTGCTCATTAGAGGTCCTTCTGCAGCTCTGATAAGAGGAAGGATACGCATCCTGACAGCTAGTCTAAGCTCCCACTTAGGCCTTTGTGGGCTCTCTCAAGTTCCGGTTGTTGCTTTAGATCCAGATGGGCACAGAGCTCCATCAAGGTCCTGTGCTTTGTAACATGTTCCGCCAAGCGGTACGGTTGATATGAAAAAATGATACTTTGCCTGTGCTTAGCTTTGTATCACTCTTGCATCAAGGTGGGAGAGTGAGCAGGCCAGGCTATCCCAAAAAGAAATAGGATAAAATTTTATTAGAGAAAAGCAGAGCCAAATACGCATGTGTCTGGAGAGACAGTTTCCTGGATAGGATTTTGACACTGAGCTTATAGGGAAGATTGCTATGGTTGAGAGCTGGTTGTGATTCTTTTTCTTTTCTAGATTCTGCCAAGCAGCTGCTACACTGGGGCCCTGTAGACTTCATAGTCAGTAACCCCCCATATGTCTTCCATGAAGACATGGCTTCCCTGGATGCAGAAATCCTCCGGTAATCCGATAAATAGATTTTTTCTTCTCCTGTTCCTTGAAGCAAGGTTTTCTGTCTGCTTCCTTATGCTACACACAATTGCACACAAAACATGCAAATGTAGTATACATATACATAGTGTAGGTATACATATACATAGTTTATATAATAATACAGTGTTACTTTGATATTGTTTACAGGTCTGAAACAATATCAAAGTATTTTAAATATTTATAAAAATGGAAAAAGCACATACTTGGAAATTAACAAGTTTCTAATCCAAAACTGTTCCAGAACATTTCTCCTGTTAGACCTTTTTTTTTTCATAATTGATGTGAGTTTATGAAAGAAAGTACAAGTAATCTGAGCAGCTTTTTGTGATGGAAAAAAAAACTTGGGTGGAAATGCTGCGACCCATTCTCATTCCAATACTTGTCTTAAGCAAACAAACCCACACAAACACGAATAAGCTCTTTTGGGATGTGGTACTACTTTGTGTGTGCTGGTTCTTCCTCAGAATTGATTGTCATGTGTGTCAGGACAAAGTCCTGCATCTACCTCTGTACAAGATGTGCACCAGAGGAGATTCTGAAAGCTGAGCTTTCTACATCATAATTTGCTCTGCTAGGTTAGGAGGCAGTCCTAACAGGTTGTTGGCATGGTTGAAATAAAGCAAGTGATCCCTTGCTGTACAAACCACTGTCTCCTTGTCCAGCTAGCACAGAGAGAACAGATCCATGTGTTGGAACCGTGTGACCCTGGCTGCAGTTGGCTTGTAATTTTCAGGCAAAGTTCAGGGGATGTTTTCTGCTTGTGCTCAACATGGTGTTTCTCAGCCTAGGGGTAGCTGCCTTCTTACTCTCTCTGTTTTACATAGAAGTTATGAGTGCTGTCACCTGCTATAGGAGTAATGGAGTTCAGGTGTGTTAGGTGCACCTTTCTCCATGGAGCATGGGGCAATGCGTCCTCAAGGGCATGGCTCATGCCATATGAATTGCTATTAATGTCTTATTCCCACATTCCAGCTATGAGGACCTTGATGCACTGGATGGGGGAGATGATGGGATGAGAGTCATCAAAACAATTCTGGCTCTGGCTCCTTCTCTTCTGAAGGATTCTGGGTAAGCACTGTTCTCTTTGAATTTCATGTCTTTTGTCCATTCACTTCTATAACTTCTGTTTTCATACAGGCATGTACAGAGGGGAAAATAGTTGCAAAAATGCCCCTTCCCCCTGCCCCCATCTAATAATAGCAGTTTAAAAAATGTCATGTGGATAAGCAAAATTAGCTTGAAATTGGTTAATAAAGGGATATGAGCCTTCCTTGACTAGTGGTGGTGTTTCATAGTCATTAGTGAAGTAAGAATCTTTAAAGGTCAAAGCAGCAACAAAAAGAACAGCAAAGAGAGTGTGCAAAAAAAAAAAAGGAAGCTTTCTAAGCAGAATAACTGATTGCAGGAGAAGCAATATAGAACTCTGGGAGAATGGATGTAGATCTCTACTTCCCTCCACCCTTTAATTACGGGAAACTTTGCTTATTATGCCAGGATACAATGCTGAATATCCCAGGAGAAAGAAGATCAGCCAGGGATAGTTTCTTAAATGTTAAACTTCTCCATGTTTAATACTCAAGACGGATTGTTCCTATTCTCTGTCATGTGGGATCCATTTTGTGCTTGAAGATCAACATGACGATACCCAAAAGTCTGTTGTGCCAGAGCATTCACATATCCTGTTGAAAATTTGATGTTTTACCAGCATAAGAGAGGTCATTGAAAATCTGCTGTTTTGAGAAGAGGAACAGGAATATTGAGAGGCATACTGCATGCAGAAGAATTCATTCCTCATGCTTTGCATGACCACAAGAGCAGAAGATGCTCCTCAGAACTTCCCAGCAACAGGGATTGGTCCCGTGGGGTTGTTTGTTAGGATTATTTTTTTTCCTTCCCTTTTTGCGTGTTTTATAAGGTGGAGCCCCCATTGAGGAGTGGAAGTTTTTTAAGGTCAAGAATGAGATCCACACCCACCTTGTAGTTAGTTTGGTGAATTTGTAGGGAGTATTCAGTGTGGGACGTTTTAGGAATTCTCAGGAGAGCATATGATTGGTGCTTGGCCTTTGTTCTTTGCCTCTTAAACTTGTATCTTGCTGCGCTGTCACAGGCTGTAACCAGTTCCATCATCTCCACGTGCCTGTAAGCTAGGGTGGTTCTGCCGCGTTGCAGGAGTGGATACTCAGAAATGGGCTGGTGTCGTAAAGCCTGGCTGCAGCAGAGATGGAAATAGCCCTGCAGTGTCCAGGCCTAGTCCTGGTGCACTAACTGAGGTTGTCCGATTAGTTCCCTTATCGCTGCTGCACTTTTCTTTCTACAGTCCTCTATGTAGGTCTGAATGCTAGTGGTGCTTTCATAACTGATTTATGGAGACATTTACTGTGGGAAAATGTGTGTACTAACTTGTAGTTTATGACTCTTGCTACTGGGACTTAATGTCACCCTGCTTACACAGAGACGAACTTCATGCTGCCAGACCAGTCCTCAGTGTTCATGCATTTGCATCATAAAACTTCACTCTGGCCTTAAATCTTTGGGGGCTTCAGAAAGACAGAGCTGGCAGTATCTCTGCATGGGGTTCAAAAGGGATCTTTACATCTCGATAGAAGGGTTTAACTGCTCACACAGAGGAGTACCGTGAGAATTCCCACCAAGATCAACACTTTCTCCCCCTGAAGGAGGTAGTTGGGATCTGCATCTTAAATGGACAGCTATGATCTGTTTTAGGATTATTGGTTTGCAGTGCATTTGCTGACCTTCTCATTTCCTGCACTGATGGGAGTCATCCAGAAAGAAGGACCTTAATTTTTATCAGTTTAGCAACCTAAATGTGTGCATCTCCCCACTTTCTACTCCCAAATGTGTCCTTTCAGGAGCGTGTTTCTGGAAGTTGATCCCAGACACCCAGATATGGTGGAGAAGTGGCTACAGGAACACCCCAACTTACTACTTGTCCTTCATGCCATTCACAAGGACTTCTGTGGCAAGTAAGTCTCTTTTACCTTCAGATTTTTACTTCAGGTATAGGTCTGTGTCCTTTGTAGATTATGTCCCTGCACCCTGGTGTATTGAATGAACTCAGCCAGAGAAAGTCCACAGCTGAAGCCTATATTTAACAAAATAGGGGCTCCCTTCAAGTATCTCCTTCTCGTATTGTGAGATAGCCTGCCAAGTGTTTCTGAGTCAGAAATTCTGATGCAGATAAGCGTTTCTGATGGGGTGAGTAGCTCTGGTGAGATTATCACCATTGGAAAATTGCTGCTTTTATAGGATGGAGGCAGAGGCACGTTCTCCCTAGCAAGGCTTAAAGCTCTGATCATTCTTCTTCCCACAGGCCTAGGTTTCTGCACATCCAAAACCAAAGCAGATGACAACTGTACCAG
>NW_009222959.1:0-75654 GCF_000690835.1 Fulmarus glacialis | reverse complement strand
GAACAGCTTGTTGAAAACTCTGCGTGGCAAAAGGAAGCTCCACTTCATTCCCCAGTGCATTGAACTCTCCATGCACTGGCAGACCCCCTTGTTTCCTGATACAGACTTCATCCAGAGATGTAGAAGTTCAGCCGGGCGTGTAGAAGTGTTTAATCTTCCTCAGGGAACTGCATGCAACTTTTTAGTTTGCTCTGCTAAAGTGACTCATTAATCTCAGGACCCAATATGGAAGAGTTCACAGTTCCAGATATTTCATTAAAAATACAACTACTCAACATGTCAGATCACCCATTTGACCTAGAAAGAATTTCACTTCTTTTTTTTTGGCCTTGAGATAAATTTGTATAGAATGTGACCAGATTGAATGATAGGTCCAAACTCTGGCTTATATCGGCACATGGATTTGCTGGTATAATGGGACATGACTAACCTGCACATTTCAAATTCAGTTCTATTCTGGGATCCTGATGCTCTGGAGTAATCTCCAACATCACAGCAGCCTTCGTTTCCCAGTCCTTCTGAGTGACATGTTACACCATCTAAATCTACAGCACCTGACACTTGGTGGATGCTGCCAGAAACAATCAAAACATTGTAATAAAGACAGTGCTTCAGATTAGTGTCCTTACAAGAACTGCTGTGCAATTACGTTTTCAAACATACTAGCAGACCTGAATAAACATCTGGCACCCGCACATTGCTTCTCGTAGTAATAGAAATGCCTAACTTCCACGTAAGTCGTTTAAATGCAAGACTTTACAAAGAAGGCCAGAATCGTGACTCAGTTTCGCAGATGGAGAAGTTGAAAAACAGGAAGTGAAATGACTTGTACAAAATTTGACAACAGTCTAAGTTTGGAGTGGGACCCAGTCTCTTGACAGCCATGGGAATAGCTGAGGTCTGTTTCTTTGGGAAGAATGACTCAGAGTAGGGCTGCCTGAAACAACACTGAGAGAAGTCCCTGAAATGGACAGTCAACATCATGACATTATAAATAATGGAAGGATTAAATTCAAGCTGCTTCTTGTTGCTGGTGTTGTTTCCAGTGTTGCAAGTTCCATTCCTGACCATAGCTAGCCAGGGAAGGAAGGAAAGAAAGCGAACTAAAGGATCTGGTCTACCAGTCTGAATGGAAACAGTGGAGGTGAGCACTCAGTAGAGGGTGGAAGTGTCCAGACAGCGGCAGGTGCTGTCAGGCTCTCTGTCCAGGCTGAACGGGGAGTGCATAGCCAGAAACATTAGGTAGGAGCTGCATCAGCAAACTGCATCTGTTTGGAAGGCTGCAGCAGATCCAGAGGGCTTTACATGAGCACTAATACATCTAGTCCCTTTCCCCTCTACCTCTCCCACAGTCATTCTCTGTCCTCTTTCATTTGCGTTTTAACTCTTGAACATTGGCCCTGCTTTTCCACAGATACCTGAGCGTTCTCTGTACCAGCGCTGATGTACCGGGTCTCCAGTTGGATCCTCTACCCACCCTCTGGGCATTTACTGCTCTGTTCACAGACTGGCCTTTCACCCCATTGTACCACTCAGCCCTGCATTTATCCTCCCCACTGCTCTGTGCACCCCAGTAGTTTGCCATGTCCTGTACACTTTTTAGTTGAAGTTACAAGCCTTCTCTGGACTGCAGTACCTGCCCTGGTTAAACACAGTAGAGGAAATCTAGGGAAGGAGAGAACTAAAAAAGTTCAGTTGAAGTGCACTTGGTCCTAGGTTTGGAAATAAAGTTCCAGCACAGCTGATTTCTGGCAATTTTGCCTGCTAGAGCCATGAGTACAAATTGTAGTCAAAGAGGTGGTGTTTTGTTTGTTTTTTTTTAAATAATAGTTTAGGGTCTTTTATAAAGTTCGGTTTGTCGGACTTATTTCTTTAAATTTAAATTTTAAACAGAGTTCACAGATTTCATCTGGGTGTTGGCAGTGTTTATATATGAAAAGGAGAAACACACACAGCTTACTTCTGCAGGATACGTTAAAAGCTGGATAGTTTACTGGCTTTTGAGAGTGTTAAATGGCATTATATTGCATTCTTCAAGGGGCAGGCTGATTCCCTGCAGCAGGCTAGAGTTAGATGTCCTTCTGAGAGCACTGGTGGCTGGGCTGCAGAAAGCAGCGTGCCTTTTCTTGGAAGCATCAATCAATCACTTGTCAGCGCTCTGAGCAGGACGCTTTCTCTATGAGACAGACTCTTGGTCTAATCCAGGAGGACAAGTGTTAAATTACTACATTTATAGCTAAAGCAATAATAAAAATTCTTACATTTCTGTGGGTTTGCACTGCGTAGTGCTTATACGTCTCAGAAAATCACATGGTGCTGCTGACCTTCTCATAAAGACAAGAATGGAGAAAAATGGTTCTTCCTCCCAAGAGGCTGGATTTATTTGTCAGACTCACATCTGAGGGAATGTGGTGGTGTAGTACAAGCTGTTCTTCAGTGCTTTACGCATATTGGCCCAGGCTCATTTTGCTACAGAAGCACTGCAAAGCTTTTTGGAGGTGGTGGTTTTAAGGAACCACAGGCACTCCCAGCGCCCTTGCTAAAGCACTGGACCGTGTCTGTGCTGTCTTTGTTGCCTGTGAGCGGGAGGCTCAGCTGACGCCAGCAATATACTGTGCACGTGAGCTCTGCAGAGGCATAGCTGCTCCCTGAAGCCACAGAAGGCTGATGCTTCGGTCGGCATTTTACATAATCCAGTAACTGACATACATTTAATTTTCTGGGACTTACTGGGTCTTTGGAACTGTATCAAAACGGTGATTTGTTTCCTGAAGTGATGCTTTCAGAGGGCGGCTTTGTTTTCCTCCAGGACTCTGAAGAGTGTGGTTGTATGTGTGTGCTCACGTCTGTGTTTTGGAGAGTTACCAGGTGCGAAGTGTCTGCTAGGATCATGCTGGCCTTTTCTGAGGAGGAGCTGGTAAAAGCTTGGTCTTTGGCAGAGCCCTGCAGATGGTGCTGTGGTCCCAGCTTAGCTGTGTCTGTGCTGGAGAACAGTCCTGCCACAGGCTTCCCACTGAGTGGGGAGCATGGCAAGATGCAGTCCCCCAGTGAGAGAACTCGGGTCAACAGAGGGCTTCAGTGTAGATGCAGCTGCAAAGTGGGGCTTTAACCTCTATTCTTGTGCCAGTAAAACAGAGCTTCGGTGCGGGGCTCATGTGGGGAAGCTGGGAGGGGACCTTGTGATACAGGACTGGGGTTTTACCTCATACTGTTAATGGGAGGCCTGAAGCCTGCATTAATCCATGGTTTTGGACAATCTGTATGCTGGAGGACAGAGTACCATTCTTGTTCTGGTGTAATTTCAACGTAAGCACCCTGCAAGTACCACCTGTGTTTTCAATCTTCCACCCAAGATGTGGGGTGAAAAGGACTTTCTCAGGGACCTTAGAGAGTCTAAGAAATGTGCTTGTCCTCACAGTGCTCTCAGGTGAGCCTGTGCGCTTGTAGGGATGAGACTCCTTTCCAGGTGAGGAACTGACAGACACAGAGTAACTCTACTAGGGTGACACAGGAGATCTCTGGGGACCCAGATGACTGAATGTGTGTGGATTACTGGCCAGCACTCAGTTCCTTGATACAGGGCCATAGATCAAAATGGGTTGGAAGAGAGTTTGACAGTCATCTAGCCTAATTTCCCTGTCCAAGTAAGAATCAACTTGGCTTACATCATTCCTGACAAATGTTTGCCCAACCTGATCTAAAAGGCCTCCAATGCTGATAAGGACTTTTGTGTGCAATCTGTTCTAGTGCTTTGGTATTCTTCCTGCTAGAAAGTTATCCTTCGTACCTAGTCTTCCTTGCTGCCATTAAAGCTGAGTACTTCTTCTGTTCTGAGGTGGAGAACAGCTCTCTCCTTAGAGCAGCTTCCATGCATGGTAGTCTGTTCCTGTGTTTCCTTACAGTCTTCATTTCTGAGGAAAGAACACCAACATTGTGTTGTTTCTGTAGGCTGCTTGCACGTCCTTCCTTCCCTGCTTGAGAGATGTAAAGGGGGACCAGGTGTGCTGAAGGGTAGTGTGCTTCAGATGTGTTGCAGGTGATACTTGTGCCCATGGTGATTGGAATAACAGAGCTGCTACAGCTCATCTTATTACAGGGAAGGAGTCATTTCACAAGCAGTGAAGACCAAGCCAAAACTTGCATTAACATTTTGTTTGTCTGGGCAAGTTTTCAAAAGCTGTATTTAAGTTTTAATAAACTACTATTTCTACTCCAGGGTGCATCTAGAGGGACAAACACCCAGTGAGAGAAGGCTTCTCTCACAGTCAGGAAGATGATGAGATACCAAGAGAGACTTTATTCAGCCTATTTCCTCTTTCATAGATGTTTTGATATGCTTTGAGTTAAGTGTTGGAAGTTTCAAATGTTCCTCCTTGTGGAGGGTCATGTCACAGCCCTTCTCTGTTTCTTTTGCCTGGCAGCTGCTTGCAATCTCAGCATGGTCCATCCAGTCCCTGGTGAATTCAGGAGGCTATTTACATGCTACCACCCTGCAGTCCTGGGGTCATGGCCAAAGCGTGCTCTGCGTTCAGCTGTTGCAATTCGGACAGGTAGCAGAAGTTACTGTAGAAGTTACTGTTTAGAACAAGGATGTTCTAAAATGTGCCCTAGTTGCAGCATCAGACCGGTACCCAGCTCTCTCCTGCCTTGCAGTCACCTCTCTGGTTGTGCCAGATGGGCTCAGGCTGACATGCCCGGGGTTCAGAGTCTGCATCTGAACGATTCCCAAGATTTGCCCTCCGGCCTGGAGTAGTCTCTTGTAAGTGTGCCTGCAAGCAGGAGGTGGTGTCTTACAGGATACTGACCTACAGGAGCTCCCTGCCCCGGACTCTCTGGTCTCACCCATCACTGCCATGATGGGTGTGGCAGAACAGCCTTCTGAGGGTAGAATGAAAGTACAAGTGGTTTGCTAAATTGCCTGCTCATGTTACTTGGGGTTTTTAATCCCCTCGAGAGAGGGTACGTAAGGGTTATGTTACCCCTTAAGTAGAAGGAACGGAGCAGAGCAAGGAATATGCTAGTTGTAAGAGGCGTGATCAGGCTAACCTGTGTATGCTGTGCTGAACTGAATACCACGATGGTTTTCCTTCTGGGCTGGATCCTAGGATCAGGCCTTTGGTGAATATGGTGTGTGCAGATGCACTGGAGTGTTTGCAAAATCAGCTGTTTTTCAAGGGATTTGCTTTGAGCAAACTGCTTTAGATTTCTTTCTCTCATGCCTGAGGAAAGAAATCCACATGCCTGTGGATTTCACTGTGGGGACAGAGTGGGTAGGGATGACAAAGAAGGGAGAACCCGTTTGCAGCAGTTCCTGCCCTCAGGCAAGGCCTGAGTAATTCCAGCTGCCCAAAAGCAGGTGTGACTTGCACTCTCTTCTCCATCTGCTATTGCTAGGTCAGAGGCAAATAAGCTGTCATTCCAGTTTGCTCCCTTTGGGAAGTTTAATGCTGTATTTGCTGGAAACTTGCCAGTCATTCCGTCCTATACTGGGATTCACCAAACCTGAGTTCAGATCCCTGCTGTGTGACAACTGCAGGCCTGACCTTCGGTGTATTATTGCTTACTCTTCCCTGCTGTTACAGTTGGAATAATAGCCCTTTGCTGTCTTAGAGACCATTGTAAGAGTACCTTATATAGAGGATGCAGGGTACTCGATTACTTCAGAAAGGACTGTGACTGTCTTATGGCAACCTTTTCTTCAATTACATCCAGAAAGAGCAAAGAATGAGCCTACTTTTATGAAATCCATCTCATCTGCTTTCTGGTGGCAAGGCACACCACCCTGCTGCAGCATGATAAATCAGATTTGCTTTGCTGATTTCCAGTGCTGCCAGTGCAAAACGAGAGGATGTGGGAGTAAGCCAAAGTACCAGCGCTAGTTTTTCTGCAGCAAGTGCTGCATCTCCGAGTGTGACGAGAGCATGGTGCACAGACAAACCAGCCTGCTGCATCCTGTTCACAAAAGCAAGTGATGCTTTTACAGTGCCTGAGCATCAAATATGTTGCTATTGCAGACAGGTGGAGAGAAGCGCTGCCACATGTTGTGGTCTCCATGGTTTGTTTCCTTTATGTGGTTGATGTCAGAACTGTAGCTTTGTTTAAGTGGCAGCTTCTAGCTCTGAAGATCTGCTTCATCTTCTCCCTTCACCAGCAAACCTGAATGGTCACTCTTCTGTGTCTTGTGTGCTCATCCATTTTGGGCAGGGTGGGCATCAACATGTCATTTCAGTTGCAGCTACCCTGCTAGTGTTACGATGATAACCATGGCTACATGAGCAAGGTTACCACAGGATAGAAGGCCTTAGAACAACTGCATGTGAACAAGCTGCTGCCTGGGGAGGAAATGGCCTTGTCCCCATTATATATTTGCTTTGGGTTCAGCTTGCTTCAAAGGGCTGCATAAGTGCTCCTTTCTTTTGTGACAGCCAGGATGTTCTGAGATCATCCTGTCCATGGCAAGGAGCATCAGGAGACGTCACAGGGATTCTCAGCTCCCAGGCTGGAATTTGCAGCATGGCAAAGAAGAGTTTGCTATTTAAATATCCAGGGCCAACAGGAGTGGTGAGAAACTGAGGCACAGCAAAGGAAGAACCACGGCAGAGTCACATGAAGAGCTCGAATGCTTTTAATGGCAGTTCTTGCAACCTAGCTCCAGCTGTACTTGTTTCTCCCTTTACTGGTTCTTTAAATAGTATAGCCATCCCAGCTGTCACTTGGGTGGATGATAGTGCCTCGAGAGTAGGAAGTAGTTATTGTTAATCCTTCCTGTTTGCATGAAGAAAAGATGGGAGAACGTGACCAGAGAAATGTTCAGTTTGGAGAGCCTCAGTCTTGAGATGTGGCGTGAGGGTAATTTTCACAGTTTGTGTTACTGGCACAGCCATTACTAAACACTGCAGGACCTGGACGTGTTTGACAGATGTGATGGAGGAGGAAGGGAGTGGTGAAGAAACGATTACATAAAGTTCATCTAGAGAAGACAAGATTCTTGAGAAAGGGTGTGTTAAAATGAAGCTAAGGTTTTAGGAGGGATGGCCTATGCTGCTACATTCCGGCTTTGCCACTCTGAAAGTTTGGAAGTGTGGGGCTGAGTCTCCGTAAGGTACAAGTTGTATAAAGGAGGCATATATAAGCATCTCTGCTTAATGTCTGTGCTTCAGAGAGTGAATGGAGCCCGTTCTCCAGCATGAATGGCTTTCTGGTGGACCAGAGGCAAAGGGCAAGCAATAGTGGACAGAGCACAGGACTCTGAGGAGCCTTGTTGACCGAGAGCAGAGCACTGCTTAGGGTGTGTCACAAAGATGCCACTTGCTGAGTTTCTGTAGACGCCAGTTGCACGGTTAGGTATGAGTGTATGGGAGGCAGAACTCTGCTTCTAGTGGGATGTCTTCAGCAATTCTTACATGGGAGATTTTGATTTCCACTTTATGCTAGCTACTGCCTATAGTTTTAGCTCCTCACCTGCTTCTCCTTCCTTTCTTGTTGGTTAGCTTGTCTCCTGTGATTTGTATATACGCTATTGCATGAACACAGTGGGGCATGCCCATCAGCTTGATAGCACAGTGCCTACTGCAGTGGAGTCCTTACCTGGCAGCCTGAGCTGCTGCAAGAGCCGCAGTACCCAGCAATGCTGGTAGAAGAGTGGCTTCTGCCGTCAAAATCCTCACTGTTTATCTGAAATATCCAAGACTGTCTAGAATGTGAACACAGAGGCTTGGGTTGTTGAAAAAGGTTTGAATTACTATAAAATTCCTGGCCTGCTATTTGGCTTATGATTAATTACTTAGGTTTGCGTAGTGCTTTGATGTTCCAGCTGTAAATCCAGAGTAAGCTGTTACAATTCTGTTGAATTCAGTGGAGTCATCCCACTCACTCCAGTTGGGTTGAAGTTGGCTCACCTGGTCGTATATGGTATTTGTATTCTGTGAAACAAGCATCCAGTCATTGATTTAAGCCTTTCCAGGGTCTGGTGGCTGTTAAGCTGATAAATCTTTTCTCCTTTCCCATGTTGCTCTGCCACTTATCTGGGAATGCCCTTCTCACCATCCCTTTTGACTCTGAGCTTGCTGCTTCTCTGGAGTCCTTCTCTGAGCCTTTACAGTTCATGGTGTGCTTGTATTGCCGTAGTGCTTAGAAGCTTTTCTCACAGGTTGCTCCATCTCTCTCTAAGCTTTCAGTATGCTATTTCCCCTGCCAGTATCTAGTGTAATTCTCCCCCGCCAATATTGTTGGCTTGCATGGATAAATTTCTTTATGCTAGATAATTTGGAGTAAGCTTGTGACAGAAAAATCCTAATTTAAAAGGCAGTTTCGTCTTGCATTGTCCTTCACGTGATTTTGCTGCTGATGGTGTTTGCTGGGGTGGGAGTCATGGTCCTGGCATGTTCTTTCTTTGCTTGAGAAGAGCGTATTAAGATCATACTTTGCTCAAACAAGGCTTCTTCATTTAATGTGTATGGGCAGCAAGCAGTCAGGCTGAAAGGAGATTTTTATACTTCAACTTCCAGGTCAGTGAGTTTTTTGTCTCGTTTGTGTCAGCAGACACTAGCCCTTTGTTCAGCATCACAACTTTTTCCACCTCAGCAATGCTCGCACACACACACACACACACGTGATGCAGATCCTGAATTGCGCAATAAGCTCCACGGTAAGTTCCATAAGCCCAGCAAATATATCATCTGTTCTGTTTCAGGGCTTGATTGTGTGCCCTATTGACCAGCAATAAAGCCAAGAGTAGTGATTAGTTTATTTTGGCTTTTCCATCCATCATTGCCTATGTGGGAAAGAAAAGGGGCATAAATTCTTTGGGAGTGAAAATTGTGTCTTTGGAGAGGTGGCCTTTGTAACTTGTGAAAGCTAGATAATTTAATGAAATTAGTCAATTATTAAATAAATTAAGTATTTAATTTAGTAATTAAGTAACTTTGTAACTAAGTAGGGCCAGGATTAAGGCCAGGCTAGGTCATAAGCATGAAAGGTCATGAGTCATGAGCACAAAAATTAAAAGATGAATGCATCCGGATGAATGCCCTGTAGCTTGTTGTTGGTGCCCTGATCACAAAATAACTGCTTGAAATCCTGTCTTTGCAGCAGTTGGTGCTTGCTAGCACTCTCCTCACGCGGAGTCTGGAAGAGCAAGAAAGGAGGCACCATCCCGCTGCTGATGGCATGCCTTTTCCTGAGCACCCCTCTGGAAGGTGTGGGCGCTTGCCATAGAGCCTCGAGCATCCATTTACGGATAGCGGTGTACGTCCCATACAGGAGCATGACACTTCCTCTCAAGGTCTGACCTGCTGCTCTTCTGCAGAAGAGTGAAGGCAATGCCCTTTTTCCTTTCTCTTCTAATCTGGCAGTGCCTTACTCCTCCACCAAAGCTCTGCTCAGCCCTGGAGTGCTCTCACACCCCGCTGTCCCTGACCTCCCGTAACCTCGCTATTTGTGCTGCAGTTCCCTGTAGAATTCCCTTCATCCTGATCCTCTTGGACTTTGTCCTTAGCAAAAATCCTGCTAAGGCCTCTCAGAATTAACGTGCATTAGCCTAAGTCAGAATTGCCGTTTCCTGGGAAGTTCTGATGCTGTAAAGCTTGTTTGGTTTTTTTTTCCCCCTCTTTAATCAGAATTAAATAATTTATTTTTAAAATTTCCGATGAGGACACTGTGTCCCAGATTGTGAGTTTTAGAAATGTTTTGCTCTGGGATTTCTGAATTTTTGTTTTGAGTTATATCCATTTTAAGTTGTTGTACTGCTTATGCTTACTGCTGATTTGCTAAGGAAAGACTACTAGTAGGTCAGAGTATGTATATTATATAAGAAAACACAGTAGTTAGTTACCTTTTTTTTTTTTTTTAATTGATAAGAACAGCTGCTGCTTAATATGACTGAAACGTCTTATCTTATTCTCTAGAACAAGAAGTCCCTTGTTTGCAATGTAATGAAAGTCTGGCAGTGCCATTATAACACCCAGGAACAACTTCATCTAGAAAAGCGGGTAACATTTCGTTCTGTAGTAAGTAGCAATTCATCTTAATGATTTAAAAAGCAATAAAATATTTCACCACTTCTGTCATGTTAGGGCAAGGTAATAACGATGCATGTGGGATAAAAACCTCTAAGATAAAATATGTACAATTTGGAAGTTCTGAAATAGAGCTTCTGAACTGCCAGAAACAAATCTGTTCCAAGTAGCTTTGGCAGGAACTTTTATCAAAATCAATGCTCTTTCAAAAACAAATTTAAAAAAAAAAAAATCTGTTCTTAAAAGAAGTTCTTCCCAAGAGGATGTTTTGATGGTGCTTTTCTACTAGCTATCTTTCTGTCCCAGCGAAGGTACTCTTTGTTATGCTCCTTAGCATTGTGAGTAGAGAAGACTTAGATGTTTCTCACTAGGACTTAAACCCAAGTCTCCATCGTGAAAGCCCTAAAAATTCCTTCATTGCACAAGCTGCCCTTCTCTGGCTCCCGTGCTGCTTTTGTACTGTTTGTAACATATCATGTCAGGTGTGAAATAATTTGCCTTATCCTGAGGCAGGAGCATGCTGTTCAAACAGCTGCTGTATTTCCTGCCCCTCACACAGGGAAAGGACAGTGTGCCCTCACTGTTGGACCTCTTCCATGGAGGCCTCCCTCCACGCGGCAGAAATGGCAAACATTGTCATGCCTGTTTCTCTTTTCCAAGGTGCTGCCCAGGCAAGCAATAAAAATGAGTTCCAAAAAAACCCAGAATGGCCTGAGCAGGGAAGATAGCTTGCATGACGGGGAGGCCACAAAATTGATAGAGCCAAAGTTTCCTTTTCTGTCATGCTTTGCATTGAGATTTGATGACTAGTGGGTCGGCCTTTGCTGCTCTTGTGGAGGAAGGTGTTTCAGGGGGTACCTTTTGGCATTCATCACTGCAAACACTGGTGGGAAGCTACAGTTTGGGGAACCAAATTCCAGTGTGGCTCACAGCCCAGATGAAGAGTTTATCAGTCTTAAATTAAATCCATGCACCTATTACACCATATAGTTAAAAGAAAACAAACTGATACTGTAGAAGCAGCTTGCTTGTTTGTCTTAAGCAAATGTGTTCAATTTGGGAATAGCATCCACAGTGGAGGAGCAGATCTGGGCTGTGGCATGGCAAAGGACTGCAGTGGCAATGGGATTTGTAAGTAGGATGTTTTCATGGGAGTTGGTACACAATCCAGGCATCAGTAATTTTAAGATGTAAAGTATCCCAGCAGGGAAGCATGAGTCAGCAGTGGGCTGCCAAAACTGGTCTGCCCTTAGGAAGACATAGCTGCCATATTCACCCCACTCCACTGATTTGAAGACTTTCTTTTTCTTTTTTTTAATAGTATCAGTGAAAGAAACTCTTACCTAACAGGGAGGGCTAAGCTCTCCAGAAGTCAGAAATAAAGATGCTGACAGCTTTGTTGCAAATGCAGAGATAAGAAGATGGGTGACAGTTTTTGAGTTAGTGTAGAATAAGCAGGTTTCATGAACTGGTTTATACTGTGTGACTTTAATGCCATTATTACTTCAAGGATCTGGGAGCAGTGCATGAGTGAAGACATGGTATGAGGGCAGTTTCTGGAACCATGCCACTGAAATAGCACTGGACAAGTTCCCATGGGTGTGCTCCTCTGAATTTTATTTCCACAAGACAACAGATGTCCCCACTTGCCCCAATTCACAGAATTAGATTGAGGATTGGAAAATGGAATATTCCCTAGGCTGAGATCTGGGTTTAGCTACGTCCAAATTGGTTCTTTATGCAAGTATGAAAATGCCTTTGCTTGTTCTTAAACAGTATTTTGTATGCCATTTTTGCCCTGTCTGGGTTTATACTGAAAGTGGATCTTTGAAAGGCTAGGCAAAAGGCTGTAATCTGGGAGACATCTTAGCTATGTGTATGACACTAGAAGCTACAGGGAAACCCCAACGTAATGAAGTCAGCAGGAGTTTTGCCCATGAGCAGGGACTTGGTGTTTCATTAGCAGGGAAGCCTGAGGAGAACTGGCCCATGTTAGGAAAAGGATGTTCCCATTGTTCATGGCAGCAAGGAAAGTTCAGTGGATGTATCTGGCCGTTCTGACGGGGTTGTTTGGCTGCATTTTAGAGCTTGCAGAGTCTAGTTAAGAGCTGTGTACTTCTAAGTAGGACAGAGGTCTAAGATTTGAGGGCCTAAGGGAGGCTCTGTCCTTCTGTCACCACTGACTGAGCCATAGAAGATCCAGGGTTGAAAGCCAGAGAGTCAGTGGTGTTCAGAAGAGCCTACCAACGAGGGAAGGAGGCCCAGGAGGCATAGGATCCCGGGAGTCTTCTGTGGGAGTTTGCTTGTTTTAAGGTCGACGAGCAGGGCAGTGCAACTGGTACCTGCAGTGTGTGTGGGAGAGCCCTGTGGAAGCACAGAGAGTGCGGGACTGAGTGCTGGCACCAGCTTCGGGCCATGAGTGTCCTCAGCCACTGTGGGAATGATGTGCACGAGGTGCTGGCAGGTGGGAGTAGAGGAGGGAATGAGCTGAATGCTGAGGAGGCTGCTGGAGGCAGCAGAGGAACTTTGATAGCGATAGGAACATATGGTGGAGAAGTGTGAGGGCTGATAACGGTTGTAGGATAGTTTCAAGGAGACAGTCCTGCTACAAATAGGGAGGTTTAAAACCAAGATGCAAGAGCGTGCCAAGAACACCGTGTACGGTTCTGTCAGAAAAATGTACTCGCACAGGAGCAGGTGCAGAACAGGGCTAGGAGGATGAATAAGGGACAGAAAGCTTAGCAGATGAGAGAAAACTATAAGAGTTTGTTTTGCCTAGCAAAACAAAGACTGGGAGAGGAATGTGGTGTCTCTCTGTAAACACTTCATTGCAAAGTAAATACTAGAGGGGAAGAAAAGGTCTTTATAATAAAGATCAATGCTGGCACAAGGACAAATTGGTACAAATTTGCTATTAATAAACTTAGCCTGGAAATTAGATTTTCAGCCACTAGAGGAGTGAGATTCTGGAGCAGTCTCTCAAAGGGAGAAATGGAAACTAAAGGAGCTTTGTAAAGAAGCCTGAGGAGTCTGCAGTAGCAAAGGGAGAGTAAATTAAATCTCTGACACAGTCTCATTTTATTTTATGCATGTTGATTCTATAGACAGCCTGACCCAATAGTCTAGGCAGGAGGGCATGTTGCAGTAGAAGGTGGAAGCAGCAGTCAGCAGCTGTAATTAAGAATCGATAGTCAAGTTACAAGTCAGCTGCAGGAGATGGGGAGTTTCAGGATAGCTGAGCTGTGCAGATATCCAGCTTTGGCTGTATCTAGTGTTTAAGAACAGAGACTTCACCAAATTGACAAAGTTTAGAGCCTTTTCACAGAACCAAAACTTGCACAGTAGGACTCTGTGCTAAATCTTCCCTCTCCACTTCCCAGTTTCTGCCATTTTCTGCTCCTTTCTGGCACAGATCTACATTGTGGCTGTAGTAGGGTGGCATTGTCTCTGTGACCCTAATTCCTTATTCATAAAAGATTAGGATATGTTTTAGGACATATTTTGAGAATGCCTCCAGTTTTGCTGGGGACTTCCCAAGGGAGCCTTTTGGCATGAAATTGTAGAAGGAAGGTTAGCAAAGTTTAGCAGAGCTGCCTTTGTCCGAGGAGGTGCTAGGATCCTTTTGCGAACCAGCCTGTTGGTTTGCAACAGGCTTGAAATTGTGTCGGTAAATTTTTGGATTAAGAGAAAATGAAGTAATTTCTTGAAAGTGTTTTGAAAATTACAGTGTTATCCCAGGTCAGAACTGAGGAACGCTCACCTGTAGGACAAGCTGAACTTTTCAGACTAGAAAATGAGAGGAAAATGCAAATAGATAAGCAAAAAAACAATGAGCTAAAACAAGAACTTCAGCCCTTAATGGTGGTACACAGAAAGGTATTCCTGGAAATGGCAATTCTTTGGAATTGGAATGAAGAATGCAAGAAGCAAGCAAGAAGATGCATCTGGACGGAAACACAAGGAATAAAAGAAGGGATAGTAGGGCAGGCAGAGCAAGTATCTTTTTTCAGCTCCTACTCAGACATGAGCATTTAGGGCAAAGAGAGAGTTTACTTCCCATTCCTTCTGGCTGCAGACCTGGGGAGCATCAGAGATATATGGGAGAAAGCTGGAGGAGCATTATTGCCCATCTGAAGAAAAAAATCTGCTGCTTCTTTGACTTTTGCCATAATATCCATGGCGTAGCTCTACTGAGTTTGGTTTTCTGTGCAGCATTTTTCTCTTACTAATAGACTTTACTTACTTGTCCCCCAGCATGATCCTGACTTGGCAGTAAAACTAAGCAGAGCATTGGAAAGTTGCCATTAATCGATTGAGTCAATGCATTGGAGGGATAAAGTGAATATAAAAATTGCATTTCCCACAGGAGGCTCTTACCCGATGATGTGAAAAGTCATAGGTCTTTCAGAAGTGGCCAGCTTCTTTTGCCTCCAGCTCATTAAAGCATTCTGTCCTTGCATTTTCAAGTGATTGTGGGACTAGCAGGGAATTTTGGTAGGGAGAGGGGAAATC
Source organism: Fulmarus glacialis (assembly GCF_000690835.1). Taxonomy (NCBI): domain Eukaryota; kingdom Metazoa; phylum Chordata; class Aves; order Procellariiformes; family Procellariidae; genus Fulmarus; species Fulmarus glacialis. Next base: position 61,126 of record NW_009222959.1, on the reverse strand, counting down.
ATGAGGGACTGACACCGATGTGATCTAATAGCCTAGTCCTCCTCTGCAGCCCAGCTTGACACCTATAGTCCTTATGCAGAGGCTTGAGCTTTTAGCTTACTCCTTTTCAGTGTCTTTGGACCATTTGGCCTACTTATAGTGAAGTTAACTGTCCTGTGCACATGCTGATTTGGTACCTTGTTTTCATATTCTTTTGGTGCACAGAAATGATGTGATTAAAGCCAGGCTTCAGGGATGCATGACCTGCAGTTGCTATTGACTTTGAGGGATGTTTCTCCCCATTTGACCTGACAGATCAGGAGAGACAGGATTGAATCCTGGTCTTACCTACTATAAATGAAGACAAAAAGTTGCTCAAAACTGTATTCTAGCATATCCTGTCTGGAAATTAGTGCAATCTTACCCTAACTCTTCCCAGCAGTGTCTTTCAACATTAGAAAAAAAATTTGATGGTCAGAAAAAGTTACTAGTAGTTAAGACTGTTTCATTAGCTGAAGGTTATAAAATTTAAATGATCTGAATTTGTTAATGGAATAATTCCTACCACATTACCTCACTCTTCTGAATATTTGGGGTGTTAAATATTCCAGATACCATTGTGATAAGTCTGAATTTCTGTCTGGTTTCCAGAAGTTAAAAGCTGTGGTTGGATTCTGCGAGACCTAGATCTGTAGTCTGCAGGAAGAAGGGATTTTCTTTCACTTTTCTTTTTCTGCAATATCTGAAAAATGGAGTTAGAGACTTATGATTCTGTAGAGACAAAAGTTTTGTCCTCAGTTGTCCAAACAATGACTGTTCAGATATGACAAGAACATCTCTGTTCCAAGCTGTCTTAGGATGTTTGCCTGAGCAACGCAGAGGCATTTGGAAGGAGCCTACCTACATGCTGAGTAGCTCGGAGTCTTCTCTCTTGGCAGATAGAAGAGGTGAATACAACAAATGCTGCTCACTAAGAAGTTGAAAGCCTCCAGAAACCGTAACTAAGATGAATCTGTCTCCTTCTGAGATCTTCCACAGCTTCTTTTGTACTTTCTGTCAGTTTAACACAGAGGATAGTCTATATAGGGGATAGTCAAAACAAATTTCTGTATTTCTTTCCATTTGTTTTTCTTTCTTCCTCTGCCACTCCATTCTTTCACTTCCTTCCCTCACAGCTTAAATGAAATGGAATGAGGTGCTTTGTAAGTGTGGTACTGTTTTAATTCCTTTTCTTTGTAACTCTGTTAGTTAATGTAAGAAACTTTTGCACATTGAGGAGCTTTTTTTTATTATATTGGTTCCAGCAAAACAGCAATAACAGAAGCAAAGGGCTCAAATCTCATTTGCCTTCCCTTTTTATTATTGCTTACTTCAAACCAGAGCAGTGAATGTAATTGCAGTGTAATGTAAAAAAGGACTGAAAGAATTCTGAAAAATGAGTAGTTGTAAACTTGCGAGTTTTGCCCTGAGTGCATGCTCAGCTTTGAAACTTTCATTTTTGCAAGGTGTTTGAGCTTAGAACGGTGGATCCTCAAGAGTTTGTGTGTTCCTGTAAATCGTATTGAGAATCTGTCTCAGCTATGGACATTCCAGAATGGCAGTACCCTCAGAATAATGGAAATGTTTGGAAAATGTTTGCTGTTTCTTTTTACCTTGTGTCACTGCCACATCTCCTGTCTGCTGCCTGTACAAGTTAGCCACAAAATCATGTTTAGCCTGGTTTACCCAACCACAAGGCTGCCGTACAGACTTGAGAGCTTGTAAAAGCAAACAGTGGGTGTCAAACGCCACCCTCAATTGGATGGAAAAGCAGAGAGCCATGGAGCAACCCTAGCAGAATTCTCCAATAAGAAAAGAAAGTTGAGTGGTATTTGCTGGTTAGCAGAGATAGCTGGGTTGAAAGAAATTTCAAGGCATTTTTTCTAATCAAGGGGTCCTTCTTCTGCACACAAATGCAGTCCTGCTAATCCTGTGAGAATGACACGTTCAGCACCTCCCTCAAGCTGAGTTTCAGTCTTTCCACTTGCTTGTGCCAGTGGTGAGGGTCATTGCAAAGAGGTTCTTCTTGAACCTGTTCAGCTCTCACTGCATTAGCTTCAGTCTGACAATAAGTAATGAAGGGTGGAGTACGTGAATCCCAAAGAGTGTCTTCATAAATTCAGATTGAAGAAAGTGGTTGAGTTTGGAGTGTGTTGCACAGGATGTATTGAAAAACCCAGCCACAGTTTCCCTGTAATCTGAATGCTCCTGTTCATGATTATCAAGATTTTTCCATTAAAAGGATAAAATCCCTGCACTGAAGAATGAAAGGTCTTTATCCTAGAAGTTACATTCCCCACTTGTGACTCACTTAGGACATTAGTGCAACTCTGATATAAAGGACACCCCATCTCCTGTCCTATGCTCCTACTAGCTGTTCCTGTCTCTGCAATTAGCTTGGCAGCTGGGGTCATTCTTTGTGCCCGTGCAGCGTGTTCACTCGCACTGAGATGGTTTCTTGCTGCCGTGAAGGAAAAGGTTAAGAACTAAAACGAGCTCTGCCATCATCCGTAAGGCATTAGGAATCCGGTGCTGCTTCTGCTTTGCAGAATTCCAACACCCGATGGACTGGATCTTGCCGCCTTCTCTGAAAGACAAGCCAGCTACGGGGGATTTATAAATACCCTTACATATGGCAGATGGAGAGCGTGGCAGGACAGAACTCAGCACATCCCCATGGCTTGGTTCAGATTCAAGTGATGTGAGCCTGTTCTTGAAATATGTCAATTATAACCAGTGCCACAGCATCATATTTTGTACCACTTTGTCTAGAAATATCTGAGGGGGCAAATCTTGGTCATTTTGGATGTGGAGGGCCTCCCGCGCTCAGTTCAATCACTGCTTGCAGTCTTGTTGTGAGGATGCAGCCGATCAAAAGAAGGAGCAGATGGCATTAGAAGATGGATTAATAAAATGAGGAAGAAGGCTGCAGGCCTTGCCCCCATCTTTCCCTTTTCCTGGCTAGGCATGGGCTTCTAACAGTCTTTGTAATACAGGGGTCAGTGCCTAGCTGAGAAGTATGGTCCAACTACTGAGGAGGATGTAGTTTTTAATGTCCACTTCTCTATCTAGGATTATGGATAATGACACTTCTTTTTAACATCTGAATGCAAGGGAGTCTGCATTCTGTGTTGTCTGCTGCCCAAAGGTTAGATTTAAACGTAGCTGAACAGTCAGGGAGCAGGAGGAAGTGATGTTTGTGTGATGCTGAAGTCTGTGTTCAAGGCAGTGGTGCCAGACTCTGGAGAGGAAATCCACTTGAGGAAGCAAACTAACATGACGTAATGCTCTGAGAAAAAACTAGACAAATCAGGAACTACACTAGCCTCAGTGTTGTGCCTTTCGGTCTGACTCTTCTATGCTGCTGTTGACCAGGAGGTGCTAAATAGTCCCTGCATGTGATGAGGCATTTCCCTTTCATTTCACTGGGTCAGGGTAAGGGATATCACATAGAGACAGGACATCATCTAGTAAAAGTTAAGTTTAGCTGCAAATATCATGGCATATCACAGTGATATTTGTGTGAGGTGCTTCTCTTCTGACCTGTTACTATGAACGTGTAGTGCTTCTCGTTTTAACCACTTTTCTGAAGTGCTTACACCTTCATCATGCTTGAGCCATTCGCATTGACACCTGTTGGAAGTATCTGAAATGCAACCATGCAGACTGATCTGTTACACAGCCTTGGTCTACAACACACCTGTAATTTTCCACCTTAAATCCTAATGCTGCTGGGAGAGGTTAATGGTAGTGCGACTCATGCCAAGTGACTCATGACCTGCCTGTTGCCTGCGCAGCTCTGATAAAATCTCTGCAGAGAGGGTTTGGAGGATCACTTGCTCTGATCATACCAGCTCATGTGGGTGCTTGTCTCCAAACTCCTGTCTCTGCTGGCAAACATCTTATTTGAAGATTTGAAGTTGACCGCTCACATCAAGCTCATGGGCTTTTCAGTGACTTTAGCAGAAGGATATCCAAGATCTGTGTTTATGATGTAACATATTGTGTCATAGGTTGAGGAGCATCAAATGATTTGGGATTTTTTTTCATTCTCTTTGAAGTGGCAACAAAAACAAGACTAGATTGTTTGAAAATATTCTGGTTCTTGAGCCTGTGTCTGTTGGGTTCTGCCACCACTCTGTGCAGAGCTTGGCCCATGTTGGGGATGGATGGCCTCTGTGAAGTATTTAAGTGATTGGATTGGTAACTGGGGGACACCTGTGACAAATGGCCTTTTTACCTGGCCGGTGAGGACTGCTAAATACTTGCCCTTCATGCAGGTGTTATTCAGAACCAGGCAGGTGCTAGATGTAAATCAGGAGTATGTCTCCTGCAGACAGCACATGGAGCAGCTTGGGCACAGGTCTGGTTTGCAGTAATGCTTCTTTACATCTCTCTGACAGAGTAACAGTGCCTCAAAGTAGGCATGAATTAATTTTTCATCTGTTTGACCTCCTTTCCTCAGTGACAGAATAGTAGAGAGGCATGGTGACATGAGGATGAAGCAAATTGATCAGTTCTGGTCAGCACGATGGTGGTTATGAGGCTGCAACAGTGTGCTGACAAAATGGTGCTGTATTAACTTTGTGTTGATTTATTCCAAATGCTAGCACTGTTTCTTCCCATGCAAGGAAGGAAGAAGTGGAGAATTGTGCTTAATACTAATTTTCAGTGTTGCGCTTAATTGTAGAGTTCTCCGAGAAGTGAATATATACCCTTTCCTAGTGTTCCCCCCCTCTGTTAAACTAAACATAGGTGAAAGCATTGGCTTCCCAAGATAACTTTATCAACACAAGGTCATTTTATTTGTTCTCACTGTTCCATGTGTATTAAAAGTGTATTAAAATCCAGCCTTACTTGTGTGCCTGAAAGATGAGGCTTAAAAATAGTTCTCACTTCTTTCTTCAGAAAGAAGAGTCAGACCAACCCTTGATAGCCTTTGAAAACTGAAATGTTTGGGTTTTAATATATGTAAAAAAGAAAAGGTTTTATGTAGATCTGCACAAGAAATGGAAAAATAACCATAGTTCTTAAAAATGCTGGGAGAGAAAATTATTTTTCATAAAATTGAAAACATTTGATTTGATTAAAAAGGTCATTCTTTAAGGCAAAGTTCTGATTTTTTTTTTTTTTACTTGAACTGATTTCGTATTATTGATAATTTGTGGTTTGAACAGCACATTATGCATTACACTTAACTGTAAGATGGTTATTGCAGCTTAGATCACTCAGAGGTATGTAATACCTGTACCTCAGCCTGGTTCAGATTTGCTGTAGGCTTTTATATTTATTTGATAGCTGAGATCAACTCTTTATTCTTTGTGATCTAACAAGAGATATAGAAGAGAAAGGATAGTGTGTAAAATAATAATATGCTCAGTACAGCTTTTATATAACAAAAATTGTACAAGGTACACAGTGACCCAGTTTACAGTGGAGCATGAAAATGGGCTATGCTGAAAGCATTGGGAAAGAAAGAGTATCTGTAGGAGAAAGTAAACGCTTAGCAGGATTGTATGACAAAGTTACCAATTTCACTTCTGTAGCAGTGGAATGGCAATATGAACAGCCATTTCTTTTCTTTGAACAGTGTTGCTAGGTTTTAACAGATGAGCATGTTTTGTTTAGAAAGGTAGTCCCAGGTTTCAAATAATATCTCAGACATCTGTGATAAAATGAGGACCTCTGAGCTGCTTATTTCCTGTCCTAGTTCAGAGTAAATACTGTGGCCCCATAAACGTGGGCAGGCTCAATCTTGTGCTCTGTAAGTGAGCAGTGCTGGGACTTAGTATCACTCACAAAAATGTATATAGTCCTCATATGGTTTGGTGGTGTTTGAATTTTGTTACTCGAAAGATGCACTGAGATGTAAAACCAGGAGGACTTTACATCACATTTGTTTCCAAAGAAAATGCCTCTCTGTGCTACAGGCTGCTATATATTCAGTGGTGTTCACGTCTGAACCACACTAGTGAAACTCTTCCCCAGCGAGTGATCCAACTGTGGCCTGAGCCCCTCCTGTCTTTCCACTTCTGTGTGTACCAGCACCTGCTCTCCCTGTTATTTTCTCACTAGAGGCGTCTGTAGATAAACTGTGGCTCTGTTTGAGCATTAGGGTCATGTTTGCAGGGTGTGGATTGAACAGGGGAACAAGGAAAAGCAAAGCACCTGAGCAGTCCTGCGCAGCGAGGCTTATAGGACTCATAAAAATGGGGAAAACTTCTCCTGTCTTTTTTGAGGTTGATCAGCCTCCACAACAGTAGACAGCAGAGACCCTCTGCTGACTCAGGAAGCTGTGTCATGCACAAAGGCCTTTATGGTGGCCATAAATGCGCAGCATTTAGCGATGCCACAGCGCAGAAGGCACTAACTGTACCTGCCAGTGAACCACATAGCTTGTCTCAGTGTGCCAGTGAGCGGGGACCACAGCTCTGAGCGGGAGGGACCACAGCTCTTCATGCTGTTTGGGAAGTTGCCTCTCAGGATTTCATCAGGCACAGCAGGGACAGAATGAAGGGGAAGGGAGAGTTGGGGGTATGGTTCCAGAAGCATTGCAGCTCCTTCTTCACAGCACATCAGGAGGTTCTCACCTTTGGGGTGGCAACAGTTCCTGGTTCCCACTGACTTCCTGCAAGGTCAGGAGCTGCTGCCGCACCCAGGAACAAGTGTTTCATTCCTTCTGCTTTGAGGAAAAAGCAAGAAAAGAGTGTGCTGGATTTTAAAATGAGGCAGTAGCCATTGTCCATATCATACAGCAAATTGCAGTGTAAGTCCCACCCCCCCTCCCAGTCCAGGGGGATTTATGAGCTCTAGGAAATGCAGAAGCAGGCAGTGAACAAGGAGCAGCTGCAATATGGGCTCAGCTGCCATGGAGAAAGGAGTAGAAAGAGGATTAAAAAGATTTTTTGACTAACAGGCCAGGTAGATCAAGCCCTTTGCCTCTGATCCTTGAAGGGACAGCAGAATAAACTTGGTAGAGTCAGAGAGTATGAACCTACAAACTTAAGAAATGCTGGATCCTCCAGCAGAGCCGTCTGGGCACTGACCAATGAGTGTAAGTCAAATTCAGGTGGAATGTATCTTTCTGTCACCATTGACCTTCAAAGAAGCTCCTGTTCTAAGAACTTCAGTGAGATGTCTGCATTTAGCTGGGTCAATATAGGCAGCAAGGGCCTATACTAGTCTTGTGCTGAGTTAGTTTTTTAAAAAAAAAAAAAAGTCCAATGTGTTGTTTAGTGAATCAGTTTTTCCTGGAAGAAGATATCCCCAAAGAGTGAGATTACCTACTTTTTGCTTTCTTTAAACCAGTTTCAATGGCGTGAATGAAGCCAAAGTGGTGCACAAGTCTGGGCAGAATCCTCTATCGGCTATGAATTTCACTCAAGGTAAGTCACTCCCCTGGTTTAAGATCATTATGCGATCAGTGTCGTGCTTTGTGCCCTGTGGTAACAGTGTAAAACCTGCAGTGCTGGGGAGAGAGAATGACACTCTTTGATGCCTTTTCTATTCTGATGGGCCCCGCAGGCCTAAGATACCTTGGGGTACTAACCAAATGAAACAAAGTGCTTGGGGCGAACTCTGGCACGTGGAAATTGCTGAAACTGTTTCTAATGTGATGTATGGCGGTACGCAGCTCCTGCCCTACACACTGCCCTCTGATTTGGGGCTTACTGGAAGGAGACTCCTAGGAGTGCCTTAGAAATAAGGGAATGTCATGCAAGGAAAGAGGGGGGGATGCCCAAGGCTCTCCCGCCCCTTATGCAGTATGCCAGAGTTGTCGTCTTTGGCTGTTGACTCTTGCTTTGTTCTGTGTCTGTGTTTTTTATAATGGGTTTAGTGAACACGCTTCCCTCAGAGTTTTTTCCTGTCGATATGACAATGAAATAAAGAGATGTGGATAAAACACAGACGTTCCTTCCAAAGCACTATTTCTGTGCACAGGAGAATTCAAGGCACCAGCAAAGCATCACAAAACCCACAAGATACTATGTATGGTGCTATATTATAGTCAGCTGAACAGCAGTTGTTGGTTCTGTTCGGTTGGCTGAGGAGCCAGGAGTTAGCAACAAGTAGTAAAAGCCAATCTGACCGAAGGCTAATTGTTTTTAAAAAAAAAAAAAAAGATAAAGAGCACTTATATGTGATTGGCTGGGATTTTTTGGCTGGGGGAAAAAAAAAATCAATTAACATTTAATAAATCTATTTCCTCTCCCAGTTTCTCAAAAAGCTCTTAATTTTTAACAAATTCTGTGTGTACGTGTATAGGTAAAAAATGAAAGTGTGGTGTTCATTTGAGGATGGAGTTTATATATTTAAGCTGTAATACCCTTGGGTATCTGGTAAACGGTGATGTAAATATCTCATGAACAAAAGCTAATGAGAAGAACTTTTAGAAGTAGCTGCAGCTCTCAAGACTGCAGAGCTCCATGTGAACAGGATGGATCGATGTGTGACAAGCTGAAGAAATGGGCCTTTTGGCTTTGGCCTGACTTCTCAGGATTGGTTAGTGAATGCTGCTTAAAGAATCTTCCCTCTCTTGGGAGTCAGTTAGCATTTCAAGTTAAAACTTATATCAGTTAACATTGAGTAATTTTAAGTTTAAAAAAGGACTGTAACTGTGATTGCTGAAAGCTAAAACTACAGCTAGAGCAGAAGTGAATAGTTGCATACCTTAAAGGCTACATGGTGCGGCTTGATAAGCTCCACAAATCCCACCTTTTCTCATAAACGGCTTTTTCTTCCCTGACTTCTCCTTCCTGAAAGCTTGGGTAAGGAGACTATGCAGCACATCTCAATGTTCATCAGACCCAGTTACTTAGAAGAGAACAAGACAGGCTCCAGAAAGAAGAACAAGAGCTCTTTGGTTTCCCCAAAGAGGTTTCCCATTACGGCAAGCATTCTCACACCACCTCCTTCTCTGAGTTCCCTCTGCACAGAAGGGAACCTAACAAAGCGTTGAAACTAATTGCCTTTTTTCTGGATGAAGGCTCAGGGCGCTGATCTAGAAAAACTTATCCACAAAGACTGGTTTTTACTCTGGGCAACAGCACAGATCACTGTTAGTAGTGTTTCATCCCTGGAGACCTCTGTGGTCTATAACTAAGTCGTGGCAGGTGGGGGGAAAGGGAAGATGCCTTGTGATTTTGTGGTGAATCTGATCAGTGGTGAAAACAGCCCTTCATGTCTTATGGAGTGACGGCACTGCAGTAAGGATGTACCACAGGTAGTGTGTCAGCCAGCTAACCTGACCTAAGTGGTGGTTGCTTGCTAAACCCAGGCTATCACCAGAGTCTCAGAGGTGAGCGGTGTTGGTTTTTTTAAGGCTTTGGGACAGACTTGTCTTGTCTTGGGTAAGAGAGGTTAAGTGAGACCCAAATGACATAAGTTCGTGTAGGTGAATTTTTCCAGTAGATAGGATCAGCCTTGAGTACTATTGTTTTTGTTCATATGTAGCTGGAAGAGCATATAGCTGTCTTCATAGACATTGGCATTGCCACAGTTACCCAGCTCACTCCGCTGCAAAGCACTGAATATGGGACCATACGCTGAAATCACTCTGAAACTGAAGCCAGCACAAAATAAGAGCCACTTGTTAAGCAGTGCGTCATGGAGAAAACATGTGGCAACAGTTTCTCAGAACTCGTATTGGCTTAAGTGGTATCAAAGAGGAATTCAGCCTGTGGTTATAACCTGTGCCAGGGTTTCCCAGATTTGCGTTCTTCTAATGCACAGGCAGCAGCAATAGCGACCATAGGTATTAGCAACAGCCATCATTATCAGTACTGGAGTCAAGGGCAGGTCATGAGACAGTGGCCGCTGGCAATGTGCTTATGGAGATGTTTGCCCTGTGACCTGGGTAGTTCCTCCTTCAGTGATTCCAGTACCACAGCTTAGGAACCACTGGTGTATGTGTTCGTGAACATATTGAGATGATCTCTTTACCTCTTCACTTTGGGAGAGTACTTCTTTCCCTGCAACAGGTGGATGCAGCTGAGAGATGTTTCTCTCTGGGTTTTACACAGAGCCCTTGAGATAAGATTAACTTAGGAGGCCAGTTCATTGCTGAGAGACACTAACCACTGAGTGCCAGAAATGTATCCCTTGTAAACTGCATTGTGTTAGTAATTAATTAAATGAATTGCTGAAGTATCAGAACAGTGCAGGTTTGGGTGAAATATAATTTGTAAGTGGAAGAGACAGTGGTGAGTGAAAAAATCTTCAAAAGAAATCAAGCCACATTGCCCTTTCCTGATTTTCTAGGGCTGTTTTGTTCTGTAACAGCTTTAACAGTCTATACAGGTAAGCTGACTCCAGCACAGAATTGAAATAAAAACAGTGGGTAGGCACTAATGCTCTAATGCAAAGGTCATAACAGCTTTTTGAGTTTGCCTGTGTTCAACCAATTTAAAGAAGATTGCAGTGAAGGCAACTTAAATAGGCAGGAAAGTCCATCTCTCTTGTCCCAGAGCAAGACCAGATCTTTCCAGATAATCTCTATCAGATCTCTGACCTCTCAACAGTCTCTGCTGCATAGGTGAAAAGTCTGAAGGACAGGTTTGAGTTAAGAACCGTCTCCTCAAAAGAACATCTGCAGCTTCAAAATACCACAAGGTGAATGTCTCAGGTGTTTTGTGGTAAAGTAAACCTTGTTTACTCTTCATAAAGCTACTCATGGGGTACTATGCTTGGTAGATCCTTGCTTCCAAAGGTAGAGTAGTGCAATATTCTTCCCCATTTTCTTTTTTTGTCCTTTTAAGGTTACCTTTGATAATGTAGGCAACCAAGCCAGAGAAAAGTGGTGTTCTAATAACTTCCCAAAAGAACTTGAAGATTTGAACTGAAGCACTGGTAGGAAGCTAACAGATAATGATTGCAGGGCATGCATACTGTAGGATGTACTTTGCACGTGAGTGAATGCGTACAGCGTCCCCAGAACATACCTGGGTGAACTATGTGTAGAGAGGACTGGATGCTTTATCTTCTGCTGTACATAATACTGTACTTAGTGCAGCCCAAAGGCAAGTCTTGCCATCCATGGATTTGGATAGTTTAGAGTCAGACTACAGTGTCACCAAACATGGATTTATTTCTCCACTTAGTTCTTTAGTGAAAAACTATTGAAAACCAGACATAGCAGGATGGTAGCGGATTTACTCAGAGTTTAGAACAGTTCTCCATTTGTATAGTATAGGATGGAGCTGAAGAGATTTTAAAAGAAATGTGATTGTGTAGTATGTTAACCTGAGATAATTCTTTAGTGACTTTGTGCTGTTTCTGTAACTCAAATGTATCTAGCGTTAAAAAGATAAACTTTCAATTTTATTTGATACTATAGTGTTGCATGGATTGCCTGTGAGTGTAGTGTATCATTTGGAAACCACTTAAGGAACTAAAAGGTCATCAGGGAGCCCATGGCTGTTCTCCCTGCTGGTAGGCTGCTTTCCGCATCCAACAGCAAACACCAGCTTGGCTTTCAAGAATTGTGGTTAAACAGTTGTCCTGGTTTGTAGCAATACTTTCACTTTACAAATGGGAAGAGCCCATTTGCGAATGCAGCAGTTTATTCCAGTATTTGGTCTATTCGTATATGTCTCCTCATTTGCAGCCTAACTAGTTGCAGACCCAGTGTGTCGGAACTCATATGGACAAAGACCTGAGCAACCTGGTTTAACTTGGAGGTTATCTCTGCTTTGAGCTGACTTGATGGACTAAACGAAACCCAGAGATCCCTTCCAACCTCAATTATATTATGACAGACATACTGAATTGCTCTGGTGCTGGTTGTAGCAGTCGCTTCTTAGTTTCTGGTCGTGTAGTGAGAAGGCTAAGAGCCTTTGTTTAGCCGTTGACAACTGTCTTTACCTTTAAGTCTGAATTGTCTCCATGGTAGTTTTCAGCAAATGGGTGTATTCTGTGATCTTTGCTGTATTCGTCAGGATCTGTCTTTGGGAATTCTTGTGCAAAAAATGACAAGATAGGAGAGAGAGGGCTGGGGCAAGCAGAAGAGTCAAAGTCTCAGCACAAGAGGAGTCTTCAAAGAACCTCTTCCTTAATCTACATAATGGATTTTTGTTTGTTTATTTGTTTTTTACTTCCCTTTGAAGTCTTGGGCACTGTCAGATGTGGGTAAGGATTTGGGTGGATCGTAGCATTAATCCTGTTTGGCAATTTTGGGGGGCAATTTTTAAGCTACCCTGATTTTTGTGGTTAGTTCTGAAGGCACCAAGTACCTAGACTTCTTTAAGATCAAACCACTAATTTCTCCAGTGAGATTCCAAACCTGGTTTTTTTTCTACCTCTTTCTACCCTTTTCCAAGACCAGAAAATGCAGTTCTTCAAAGAAGAACTTTGAAGAATCATTTCATGCTCTGACCTAGGAATATTAGCAAGAGGTATAGGCAAGTATCTGTTTGGGTTGGGGCCAGAAGTGTTCCCACAGTGAGATTTAGTGCAGACCCCAGTTTCCTGGGCAGAAGAGTTGATGGGCCTGACTTCAGCCTGCTGGAGGTATCTTAAGCAGTTGGAGCTGGCCGCTCAGAGGGGGGTTAGTTTTGGATTTGCATAGGATGGTTCAGTGAAGGTGCCAGAAGGGAGCAGTTTGACCAAACACTTAATCGAATGCTGAAAGCAACAATTTCTTGTTGGGTGGCATGAGATATCTGTGGTGCTAGCAGTTAAAAGCTTTTCAGTAAATGCAGTTAATCTGATTCTTTTCCATTCTTACTTTTCTTCTCTCATCAGAGGAGAAAGAGATTCTGTAAGATATTTCTACTCCTTTCCTTGCCTTTCCTTTTGTCCTTGCTGGAGTCCCCCAGGGGCAGTGGGGTCTCAATCCCCAGCTGCAGCTTGCATCATGATCAGCACTGTGCAGAATTCAGGCTCTTACTTTGTCCCTCTCTGCTATTTTCCAGCCATGACATTTTTCATCCCTTCCTTTCACACCCATTTTGGGAGCACTTTTTTAAGGTCTAATTCTAAGCCCAGCACCCAGTCAAAACAGCAGCAGGATACTCTGCATGCCAAGGAGAGCAGAAATATTCTCACTTGGTGGTGGGGGTGGAGGTGCATGTTAGTCCCTGCTGCCACATTGACTCAGTGACTGTTGTGCAACTGGAGTCCAGGAATCTGCATCCAGAGAAGATAAGTGCATGATGGTTACGCAAATCAGCAGGCGCAGCCTCTCAGAGTGGAAGGATTTATGTGCTGCATGGCCTTCAAGAAATCATTGAATAGTGTTTTAACAGACCCAGCACATCTGGGAGCAAAGGATTTCAGAGCTGGATTGGAAGTTGGTTGTATTGCATGACTGTGACTTGGTTCAAGATAAATCTAAATAAAAAGAAGACTTTCCCAGCTAATAATGTAACATATAATTTACCCAAAGTTAAAAGACTTTTTGAGTTAAACTTGGGGAGTGTTTTATAGGAAAAAAAATTAGAATTAGGTATTCTTTAAGAACAGTGCATCATATGGCAAAGAACTGTGATTCTGCCCTCAGGAAAGAGGCGTCTTCGTAAAAAGCTGATCATTGTTCAGTGGTGAAGACAGCATTAGGAACAAAAAAGTAAAAGCAATGTGGAAGGGGAGGGAGAGTGGGGCGCAGTTAATATAAATTAGAAATGAAGTGCAGAAGACTGGAAATGAAAAGGAAAATGTAAAGTTATCCTTGGCTGCTATCTTCAAGGACAATAAAGAATTTAAACATTCTGCTTGAAACAGAAAAAGAATTGTGTAAGGCCTCTTTGAAATGGAAATGGTGCAATTGTTAATGATGATGAAAGTAAGTAGAAGCATTTAGTAAGTATTTCTGATCTGTGTTTGGATGACAGCAGAATAATATGCTACAATCACAGGAGGATAATGAATTAATTTCTAAATTATTAGGCCTCAGGAAAAAAGTATTATAAAACACTGACTAGTAATAAGCATTTTAGAAAGTACATGTTCAGATAACTTGCAGGGAAGAGCCCCAGTGGAGGTGCTAAGAAGATGGGTGGTTTGCAGATGGCAATTTTTAATACTAGGGAAATCCAGGACACTGGATTTTTGGCTGGAGTTTCAGTATGCCAAAAGGGAAACGGGATTAGTCAAGCAAAACAAACATGTGGGGAGTTTAGAGTGAAGGACTTCTTCCCCGGCTCCTTCTTTCTCTGTGGGCTTAGGGTCCCCAAGGGGAAGATAATCCCTTCGTGTACCTGCTGGATTTGAGGCTTCTCGTGACTCGTACAGGACAGAGTGACACTTCAGCTTCTTTAGGAATAGGTCGTTCAGAGCCATTGAATAAAAAAAAAAAAGGCTCTGGGTCAAAAAAGGCCACAAAGTGCTGCTGGTTTGAGAGGGAAATGAGCTGGCTGAGATTCAAAGCCATCATCCCCCAAAGCAATATCAATTTTGGATTAACTGTCAGTGGGAGGTGGTAGCGTGCTGGTTATTCTTGGATATTCTGTCCACTAGTGAGTTAAGCTCCTGCTTACTTATGAATTAATTTCCTTTGGAAATGTTCTGAATAATGATGCAGATGCTGAAAAGGTAATTCCTCTTTTGATGGGCTAGGAAGGGAGCGTGGAGTCTGTACAGCTTCAAGCCTCCCTGCTAAAGAAAAGGTATGCTCGCTGTTGAGCTTTTGTGCTTCCCATGACACTGTCCAGCTGTGAGCTGAGGGAATTTTCCCACCTTTGCACCCGCTCCAAAAAAAGGATTTATAAGATTAACTCTAGGAAGGTCTTTCTACGTGCTGGGGCACTAACAGGGGCTTGCCTGCTAGGGCTCAAGACCTGGATGAGATGTGAAAGCCCCGACTGCTCCTACATAATGAATTGGAGCATAAATGTGAGATGTTGCCCAAGGAAGCTCTTCAAAGATACAGGACAGACATGCCTGAGTGCCACTTACCAGCCAGTGCCTTGAGCAAAAGCATGCAGCTGTAAGGAAAAGCCTGTTCAAAGGAACAGCATGCCTTTGGGGAGAAAAAGAAGGCAAAGCTAAGGGTGAAGCATTAAACTAGTTCATATGCTGATTCTGCTTTGAATTGTATAATAAAAGATATTTATTGTCTATATGTTTGCGCAGTCCCCCACCGCCCCATCAGCTTTGCCTCACAGCTTCTCATTTACCCTCCATTACAGCTTACTGTCCTCAGCACAGTGGCAGAGGTGGTAATTCCACTTCTATTTCCTTAATGTTGCCTTGATAGGAAGGTAACTTGGCTTTTCTTAAAATGTGGGAGTGTGTTTCCCTGAATTGCGTTTGACGTGTATTTTTCAAATGTACTTATGTCTCCAGTGAGTGTTTCGTAATTTAAGAGTAAATGATTTCTTTTTGGTTTTCTTCTAGGAAATGCTAGTATCTCTGAATATCAGAGAGGCTTTTGTGTTCTTAGGTTAACTCGGAGGTTAGGGCAGTCGGTTTCTGCACTCACACTTTGCAATTTGCACATGATATTATTCATCACCATTCATTACGAATAAGATTCTCGGCCTAATCTTTTGTTCCTACTATCAGGCTGGTATCTTTCATGATGATGTGAAAGCAATATTAATTATTAGATGAATGGAAGGAACGGAACTAGAAATGGAATTACAAATGGAATTATTAAAATTTATGGAGCCTTAATTATGCTATAATGTTTTGTAGACCTGCATTGAAAAAGATCTGCATCATACATGAAACGCTTTCCCTGATGTGGCTTTACATAATCAATTCTTAGTATCCAGAGCTTCGAGTGAGTGATTTTTAGATTCAGCTTTAGAGCCCAGCGCTGCTTTTCCCCTGCAGGGTGACGGCAGGGAGGGGAGCTAGCTGAGCCGTTCCTTCTCAGCTGTCTTGCTTCAGGGTGAATCAGAGGCACAATGGCTGATTTAAATTTGTGCTACTGTTGTCTGGTTCCCATATCCTGTTTCTCTCCTTACTTTCTCACTTTTCCTGCTCTGTCCTCACCTTCTGCCTCCCACAATAGCAGGGAGTGGGAATGCAGTATATGAAACCAGTGCAGGGGAACTCTTAATCTTTCTACCTCATCTGTCTTGATCCAGCAGAGATTCCACGTTACGCAAGAAAAATTTACCAAGAGAAGTCAGTAGCTTCTACATGTGTGAAGTAAATTCAATCCTAAAACTTTTTTGGCAAAAGCTGTTTGGAGGACGTTTCTAGGGGCATACTTTGTGCATGACAGGCTGTTCCATCTGTTTGCAGAACAGTTGCAGACAGTGAGAGCCGAAGAGATGGGGAAGTACAACTGACCTCTTCAAGGGTATTGCCAAAGCTAGAAAATACAGCTCCGAAATATATTTAAAAAGACCTTCCTCTGACTTAGCTCTGCATCCATGTCTTTGCATGTCCTAACTGGCACTGTGAGGCTTGTGATGCTGATACTGTAGAAATATATAAAAATGAAGCTCCCTTTCATTCACTGTAAGCTGCAAGCTTTGACAGTTTCTGAAGCATTTCAACACTTCTTAAATGTCTGACTGTATTTCTGCTTACAGAATGTTTTCTTTGTCTTATTCTTCTGGCAGTTGTTAGGTTAGAATGTGAAGAGGAGATTTTCTCACTAGTAATATGAAAACTGGTGACAGAAAAAAGATTTTTTAAAATGTAATTCTCCTGTTCAGCCCCCCAATAAAAATTAGAGGATTAAGAAGAAAAGGACAGAAAATGGAGTCTTCTAGTTTATCTTGTAAAACCTATTAATAGTGAATATGAATGAGCACAATGCCGCAGGCTCCTGCCTTTCCTCGCTTTGTTGTTAAGTGCTGCTGCAGTATGATTGATGCCTGTTTTATGCATTTTTGCAGTTTGTACACTGGATTTGTCTTTCAGTCACTCGTTTCTATACCTGTTGCTGTTCACAAAAGTCACTGATAGAAACACGTTAGCGTTATTGCAGAGGTACCTCAGACCTGTCGTTTCCTTCATCCGTTAAGGATAGGGGTCTGAGGACGTTCTTATTATACAGTGAATTGCAGACCGTAAGAGTTGTATCTGCTCAGTAATTCCTTGTACGTGGGCTGCGCACTCTGAAGTCTTTCATGCAATCCCTGTCCTGGGTCACTGTGAAGCCACATTTAATTTAAACAAGGATACGTTCAGCTGGCCAGAATGTGTGTTTGGAGTTTAAACTCATGGTGGTTTCCTCCTGCCTCCATGGGGCTGATTACCACACATTCCTTTCTTTTAATTTCAGCCCTCTGCAGTTCTAGGAAGAGGTCCTTGATTAAGTACTGAGAAACCAGTCTATTTGCGGGTCTAATTTTGTTGCTTCAGTTACATTACTGTATGCTAAATATAGGAAGGCACCAAGCAAATCCCAGTTCCTGGACTGAACACGGTGTTCAAGAGCACTGTTCAAATTTAAATGGTGTGGCTTGGGCTTCTATTTAATTCCACCTAACGAACCAATTTCTCACAGAGTGTAAATCAGCACATCTACATTGATTTATAGGCAGGTAGCTGGTTCATCACAGTTTTGCACAGCTAAAAATGAGCCTAGTGCCCAACTCTTCGCTTCCTGTTTCTAATTGAAGGTAGCAGAGATAAATGGTGCGTCATGCTGGTGGAGTTCAGAAGTCCCGGAGGGACAGCAGAGTGCTTCTTAGCTGATGTCTGAGAACCTAGGAATCAGCAAGTGGAAAATGTTCAACAACCTGTAAACTGGTCTTGTAGTTGGCTGCTGACTCTACATTGCTTTCTGTGCTGTTCCCTGGGTGATTTTTTTTTTATAGCCCTGATGAAATCCATGAAAGATAACGATGAAGTCTGCCTGTGTTCTAAATGTGTGTGTATGGCCTTGGCATTGCAGGGAACTTGAGAGTCCTGTGTGACCATGCAGATTTGCATTTTCTTTCTGTCCAGCAGGTAAAAAAAACACCCAACAAACAGAAAACCACAGCATTTTAAGTGCGTGGAACACTTGTAATAGGTGAGAGACTGATTGTGCTGGAGACAGATGTCTTATCTGCTGAACAGCTACTGTATATCTCGGGGAACAGCTTCTCCTGCAACGCCTCTGTGGCAGCATGCCATGGCCCTGTCCTGGGGTGACCAGTTGTTAGTCTGAGCTGCTTTGTGGCCCATTCATTCCCGGGCCTGTTGGCCAAGACGCCTGACAAGGGAGCCAGTTTGCTGGGTGCTCAGCTGAGGCCTCCCAACACAGATGTCACAGGCTTTCTTTTATTTTTCTGCAGGGCCAGACTTGAGTCTGTATAAAAGATGGTGCAAATTCTCATCCAGCTGCGCTGCAAACTTTGCAGCAGGATTTCTCTCTCTATTCACAGCTCAGTGCTGCTGCCTTGTATTTCAAGGGGAACTGGGGAACAAACTCAGTCTGATTCCTGTTTCCTTTTTTGTGTGCCTGAAGGCTATCCTCACATTCCTTGCAGCTGGTGTCTGCTCTATTTCCCTGAATCTCATTCAGAGTACTGTACCTACAAGCCAGATACTTGTCATCTCTAAAACATGTTTGTTTCCACAGAAGAATAGCAATGAGGTTACTGTCTGCTCCCTTTACAGCCAGCCAGGCTGGGAGAAGTCCAAATATCCAATCATCCCTTGGAATTCGTATTACATGAAGATAAAGCAGCCAAAAATAGTTTCCATGAACTGGATGGTTCTATAGCTTTCTGTGTTTATCTAACAGGAAAACGTTAAGCAGTAGGTCATGCACTAAACTAAGCAAAATCATGGGGCATGTGGGAGCTCACCGAGATGAGCTTATCATTTATTTATTTGATTAACTTAACCTCTCTCTGCTTGAGAATTGCCTGCAGTTTTCTTGCATTGCTCTTATGTTTATTTGATAAAAGGAAAAACCAAGCCAGCTGTACTGTGAGGAATTAAAGATGCTGAAAGAGGCTTTTGGGGAGGGGAGGAGCGAGAGAGGAGAGTTTGCACAGCCCTGCCAGAGCCTTATTTTTTCCTGCCTTCCAAGAACAGGGCTGTGTTCCATTCCCTACCGCCCCCTCAGCTGGTGCTGGGAAGAGCAGCTGAGTTTAGCTCACTGTTCCTGGAAGTCACTGAGACACCGAGCGTCGAGAAACCAGCGTTTTCTGCAGCAGGCCCTGTTTGAATGGAAAAGATGAGCTGATCTTCATCGCTCTTGTTCACTAGCCTGCATTAACCCTCACTGCACCAAGAGAGGCTACAGAGGCTACAAAATGTGCTCTTTTAGAAAGGGACAAAGGCTTTCTTCGTTCGTTGGGGCCATGTGTCTGGAAGCCACTCTGAAATACGGTATCACATCATTGGCCAAATGTATCCCCGGTGTAACTCAGGTTCACTAGATTTATGCTAGGACCACCTTATTTTTTTTTATCTTGCCTATCAGAATTGAAGCACGAGCAGCTGTTCAGCCAAGCAGACTGCTCCAGCGGCCATGTCCTCCCTGGGCTCTGTGCTTCAGTAAGGAAAGTGCCTTTTGGAGTGCAAAGAACTTCTCAGCCACAAACTCCCCCACAATTGTCCTGGTTCAAGTATACCTTGAGAGGGTAGTTACAGCATGATTCTGTGTACTGATGCACAAAATGTTTGATAATGTGCTTTAAGAGGCATATAAAGACTGTGTGTGCCGTAGGGTAAATTCCAGTCAGTTAAATGAAATTACTTATGTTGGGGTCTGCATTTGTGTTACAGATAAGGAGGAGGAGGAGTTTGTAGTTTATAATCTTGTAATTTGGATTCTGTTTCTTGCTGCATGATTGGGGCCAAGCACTGTTCTCTGATGCCTCAGTTTCCCCTATGTGTAGTATAGGATGTACTGATACTGTGATTCAGTTGGGGATCGTGAGAGTTTATTAATGCCTGTGGGGTCCCCAGGAAGAGAACTCTCTGGAAACACAAGCTATTACTGGGTCACTGGAAATGCACTGGCTCATTTGCTTCTTTCTTCAGGCTGACTCAAAGCTTGTTATTCCACAGCTGTGACTGTGACAGCCGTAGCCCCAGTGCCAAATTTATCTGAGTCTGATGGCTGTGATGAATCTGACGAGATCCAGAAAACAGGTTAAGGTGACCAGAACATAGCACATGTAGGCATTTCTATTGCTATTTCCATGGATGCAGTTAGCCGAAGACGAGTAGTCCAAAGGTTTTTCTCTTTCAATGTTTTTGGTTTTCTTTATTCAGGGGAGAAAGAAAATCCCTTCCTTTCCCTCTGTGCCTAAAATTGGCTTAGGCTTCTCACTTGACACAGGTCGTCAGGTTGATTTTGGTCAGCCTGGGGGCTTTACTTTCTCAGCCAAACTCTGAGGGCTGGCCCCTGATTTCAGCTCCTCAGTGCATTAATCCGGGAAAGAAAACAAACCCACCCGGAACGCCAGCATAGGCATCTGTCAAAGTACATACAAAGAAGGAGAGAATGAGAAGCGATTGGGGTAACCTGGCATGTCACTGTTTTTAAGCTGACACTGGTACTTGCATGTAATGAGATGACTTTTTGAGATTATTTTTGTGCCTGTGCGGAGTTCATGGAAGCGACTGAAGCACTCTTACGAGTCTCTGCTTTGCCCCATCCTGTCTCCTAAAGGAATTTACTGCTGTTCAAGTTTCAGGCTTCATAGTCAGCAACCTGTAGTACTGCGAGGCAGAGAAGAGGCTGTAATATGTGAATCCCGTCCAAGAATATGGCCTCTTGGGAAGGAACCGAGTGAACAACCCTATCTCCTGCCTTCCCCCTGCCACCGCCGTGGAAGCACTGCATATGTTTAGTTGCCTGGATAAACAGCGGTGGGGAGGTTTTTCTACTCGAGCACATATTCTGGAGAAGTGTAACAGCATGGTGCTGGAGGCTGCCCACCGCGTCTGGTGTCTGCAGAGGTGCTGAAGGTGCTGTTGCTGGCGGTTCCCTGCATGCGCTGCTCAGCCCTTCTGTTGCGTGTGGTCTCGTTTTGGTTTGTGCAAATTCTTGCTACAGCGTGGGAAGTTGCCAGAGCAGTGATGTTCATGCTGCTGATGAGCCTGTAAAAGTTTCTTTGTTCAACTGCCTCAGTTCTTGGAATTGATCTAGGCCAGGCAGCATCTTGAAAAACAGTAACTAGAAAAATAAACTCTTCCACCTGATGCTTTCCTATTAGCAGAGATTCAAAGGGAAAAACGGAGCTGCTGCAAAAGAGTGCAGGCATCCTGCGTGGTAAGGAGGTGTCAGCAGCTGAGTCAGACTCACAAAACATCATTTAAACAAAAATTCGTGAGTACTTGCTCGGCTGGACACAGCTTCATCCCTGTACTGTGCCCACAAGGTGGGTGAGTGTTTGCAGAGGGCAGAATAACTACACACACTTATAAAGCACGATACCAATAGTTTCGGTCCTTGCACTGCAGCCTACAGGAACAAAATATAGTTGTCCTATTTCTGAGTAACAGACTGATCACAGTGAAATAAGGGATTACAGTATAGGGTCTCACTGAACCCGCGATAACAATCACAGATTTCCAGCAAATTGGTTTTCCAGCAGCCTTGAATTTTCATGGATGAGGAATAAGAATTTCCTTTGATTTGGGTTTTATGATAAAAATGTTACTTTTTTTGTTACCAGAAGTTGTAGGGTCAGTTGCCTGCTCCCCTGTGTGCAGTTCTGATACACAGCGCCTCTTCCCAGGCTCGGTAGCCCTGGAACTTTAGGTCATATGAGTTGTGACATTTGTCCTAGAAATACCAGGCTTGAAACTTGAAGTATTCATTATTATTTCCATTACAGAACCATTTAGCATTTTGCAGTCTGGGGTGCATTTAATGTTACAGGCATATACTGTCCAACAGCCAACGCCTAGGAAGCTTGCATTTGATTCGAGGCAAACAAAGGGAGAAAAGGGACCTAAAGCCCAAGGACGCACAGTAGTTTGTCCCAGGATAGCTGACAGGTCGGGGCAGAAATGGAAACAGGCTTTAGGTCTTCTGAGTCTCAGCCAGCATCTTCGCTGCCCCTCAGCTGGGGGCAAAAGTCTCTGAAACTGATGGTTTGATCACTTCTGGCTCCTGACTCAAACATAAATAGCATAACAAATTTGCAGTTGAAAGACTGTATGGTATTTTTTAGCGCCATGTTGTGCATGGTTAGGACTCTGAAACAGTGCTTGAAATACATTTTAGGTCTACTTCAGATGGACAGAGCCTCTGTGCAGCTGCAGCCGAGTGTGGTGTTGGAGCATGAAGCTCTCCTGGGAAGCACAGAACATTTTCCCTTCTGAAAAAGGTGCTTCCTGAGAGTGAATTTTCTGTGTAACCAGGATGGATTTCCCTAACTCGTGCTGTGTTTGTGATTGTTTAGTGGATTTTGACACTGGTGAGTTGGGACAGGACGGGGCCTTTTCTGACTCTGTGACAAGTTTTTGTGAAAGCCGACGCGTAGCAGCAGTGTGTGCTCCGGTGTGCGTGCGTGCCAGCCGTGCCTGTGCTGGGACAGGGAGCGCTTCCTTCTCTCTTTGTTCATATTCAGTAGTTTGTTTGCAAAAGCAATTTTGTAGCCACGGTTTTGTCTCCAGGGAGCAGAGGGTGGGAGTTTGGAAGTCCAGCAGGCATCAAGCTTCCCGAGGTGCCTGGGAGTTTTACTTGTACAGCAGAAATTTCCAGAAGCCTACTCGTGTCCCGAGACCCTTTTGTACCAGGTGCTGTACTGACAGAGGCAAAGCGCTGAGCTCGTGAGTGCTAATGCTGCTCGTGCATGTATTCATGGTGAGGAAATACGAACAATCCTGTATGGCTGAAAGAGAGTGATTTTTTGTATCTTGTTCTACCCTCCTGCTTTAGGGCTCTGACTCTTTTTCAGGAATGGCCCTTACACAGATGAACAGAGACTCGGAAATGCGAACTCTGGCTCTGGTGTGTACTGAGAACTCAAAATGTATGGCGGCCTCTTTCCTTCGGTGTAATGTTTCTTTGCTCTCTCAATCCCAGGGGCATTTTGTTTTCGCTGTACCTTCCTCATCACTCCTAAGCGACCCTCCCTATGATCTTTTCTCCATCCTCTCTCTGCCCTCCTTGCTTCCCTTGCTTGGCCTACACTCTTGGCTTCTTTCCTCCCGGTATCTCATGTACCTCTCTCCCTGACTGTCCCCTTACCAGTCCTGACCACACAGACTGTCTCTTCCCCTCCTATTGCCACCACATTTGTCCCCTTCTTTCTCAAATTCTCTCTTTCTTAAATCCTTTCCTCTGCTTTACAGCTGGCTCCTCTGTTGCTTTCAAGTACTTATGTTCCTACACTCTCTGTCTGTGAAAGAAGAACAAATAGACTAAACAAGAGGTTTGCCAGGTCTTTGTTATGGTCTTGATAAATTCAGTGCTTCTGTAGCTCCTCGTTCTTCTGACAGCGCAGGCAGGGAGCCCAGCATCCCCCCTCCCACGCGATGAGCTCACAAAGAGCTGTCAGTTTATTCTAAGAAATCAGCTAATGTACAGTACTCAGCAGAGGCACCCCTCCCCTGGGAGGATCAGCAGAATTAGGATGTGCAGCAAGTTATCTTGGGGATTACACAATCTTATCACCTCCTCCAGGGTGCTGGGGAGTGGAGAGCACCATGCGCTCTGAGTCACACTTCCCCCTGCGACGAGGTACAGGTTTCCTGACTCACTTCCTCCCAGGACTTCTGTTTCCTTAGGTCTCTGCACCAACATCACAAGCAAAAAAAAGTGTGACGGAGACAGGGAAGTCAAGGCAGCCGTGGCCTCCAAGCCATGGTAGCGCCTGCCCCATGCTCCTTCTCTGTTCTGACTTTGGGTGGGAAGGTGGTGCTGCTCAGCAGGCAGTGCACAAAGAGCCTCTCACTGCTTAGTGCTGGGGAGGCAGTAGGAGTTTTATTTGGCTTGCTGAGACAGCTAGGACCTAGCTGAACATTTTCAGCTATGTGGCTCCTTTGTATTTTTTAACTCTGGAACGCCCCATCGTACATTTACAAATGAAACGCCTACAAGTGATCACCCTCCTGTGGTAGATAGCTTGTTCTTGTATCATCTGAGTCTGGAAGGGAGAGAATGGGTGGGAGTTCGGCGTGGGCAGAGCTGCTGTGGCACAAATCCTGCCCTGGGAGCCAGCTGGTTGCTAAAAGCAGATCTTCTGGGCAATTATGGTGGGCTTGCTGCTGGCTCTTTGAGAGCTGGCACCAGCCTAAACTATGTCCAGTGGTTGTTAGCTCTCTGCATATTTACTTTTTTTCTTCAAGCCTCTGGCTCTGGAATCGTAATTCTCTCTCATGATGAGATAGTCTTTGATTTTCTTTTTTTTTTTTTAAAAAAGATGATTCTCAACCCTTGTGGTGACAGGGAGAGGTTGGAAAATATGACTCTCTAAAGGGTCAACAGTCTAAAGGCCAATAACCAGCCACATGCAACCGTTCCACCCTGACACCCCTACTACTAGCATTTCAGTCTATTGATTTCTTGAGACCTAACTCCCGGGTTCAGAGCACTTGGAATAAGCCTCGTGTCGCTCGCTCGCCTACTTCGGTGGAATGGGAGGGGAGTGCTGAGTTACTGGAATAGCTGTCTCTTCAATACCTGGAAATATTCTTTCTCTCTGCATCACAGCCTAGTTTTAGAGCGCACTGTGTGACATAAATTAAGTTCAAGTTGCTAGTCATCCCCAGGGCTCAATTTTGTCAAGCCTTTATATTAGAGAAAGGATCTATATGAGGCCTAAAAGGTCCTGCTTATCTCCACAGTGACCTGACTGGCAGTGTGCATTTCCAGGCGCGTTGATAGAAAGTCAGAGCCCGGTTTGGTGTAGCACTCCCATGCAGAGCTCTAGATCAGACTGCAGCAGCTGGCGGACTTCCTGACATCTGCCCCCGATACCACCTATGTGCGCTTTTAAGTCAGTAATATAAAGTCATCCTACTGACCTGCTAGCTTGTATCTCCCTGCTGTTAGAGAACAAGCGAAAATGAACATACCTTTCCATTTTGTTTAATATGACTTCCCTGAAAACACTAGAAGGAGCTTAAAAGAGTAAATGTGACACCCGGTTCCCCTGTTTATTTGTGTGCTTGTAGTTTGGCTGAAAGACAGGAGAAGGAAGTGTGACTGTATGAGACGCCACTTGGACTCCTTCCTCCTATCCAGATGTGCGTTGTTGAATGAAGATTTACTTGCACTAGTTAGGGAATAAGTTGTCCCAGGGAACTGGATGTGGGTTACTTCTTTGGGAAGTTTGGCTTTCTGTACAGGATGGCATGGGATGGTCAGGCTCCATTGAGATGCAGGCAACTTGCCTCGCAAATTAACTCTTTACAAGGGATGAAACACTTTGGCCTGGATTGAGCGTATAGTTTTCTTTAACTCTGACAGCAGAGATGATAGAAAGGTCTTTTTTTCTTCTTTGTTTTTTCTCTTTCTTTTTCTCCTTCTTCTTTTTCTTTTCACTAGCAGGAGCATACACTGCTTGTCTTGTTATCTATGAATAGCCTAGGAATGCTGCATCCCAGCAGTGATGGCCCTGTGCTTTAGTCAGGAGATAATAGTCAGGAGATAATAGTTTTTCCACTTGGTTACAGGTACACAAAGCCAAGAACAGTACTCACAGAAGAATCACAAAGTCAAGTACTAGTTTGAGAGTCTTACAAGAAGGAAAGGTTCCCCAGCTTTAAGCTTTCAGAAGGGGAAAAAAGGAGAGCCTGCAGCACACCTATGTTTGGAGAACAGGAGTAAGAGCATTGGCCTCTGCTTTGGGTGGAGGGAGGTGGGTTTGGGAGTCTCAGTGGCAGGGGAACAGGAGGGCCCTGTTGTGGAATATCCCAGCGAGCGTCAGGTTTATTGCTGTCAAAAGGAGGGATTACAAATGTGGTCAGATCTGAACTCTGAGCATGTGAGAAGACTGGCATCTCCTCTTGGAAATACGTAGCAGCTGATTACCATGCCCATTTTTGTGTGTATTATGTGACTGCGTTTTTTCCATTTCTTTTTGCTCCCTGTTTAGTGACCTACAATCTTTGGCCTTTAAACAAAAAAACTATAGCATATAATAGAGTGTTGAATTTATATTAGGAATGTCATAATCTTACTGTGACTGCTATAACTGTATCTTAAAGGGCCTCTTTAGGAGGAGGAGAAGGAGAAGCCTGACCTAACGCAGCTAGTTCTACTGCAGGCCCCTCTTCCCCTATTATCCCACAGGGTAGCTTGTGTTTTTTGGGGCAGGCAGTGTGGTGGTTTAACTGGAAAACCAGGACAGGCAGTCAGGTGGATATGAAGGGCAAGGAATGGCTTGTATGTGCCCAAGTCATCATGACTAGCGGAGGAGAGGCTCCCCTGCTAACTTTAGAAAACAACCAGTTTGGCTCTAGCTGTCCCAAGTTCAGAGAGGTGGAAGGATTTCATAATAGCACCTGGTCTCATTCTTCCTTTCACCTCTGATAGCCCTGAGTACTATCCTGGAATACTGGGAGTTGATCCCCCTGTCTCTGTGAGGATTTTCTCCGAATATATCTGATAGTTAAAGAAGTAGTTTTATAGTCTTGACTTATGCTTATGGGCAGAGTCCTTGCTTGGCAGCTCTTGCAATCTAAATAATGCAAGATAAAACCGCAACAGATAAAACACAGGGCATGAATTGAAGGAAAGGTTAGCAAGAGGACAATTTAGACATAAACCAATTTAGACATACTGAACTAATTTTTTTTTTTTTTCATTGGAAACGTTGAAAATAGTAACGTGGGGAGAGGACTTTCCTTGGAGGCTTGCGCTGAGTTTGCAGATCTGGCCGGAATAGAGCCCTTTGCCTAGCTGCTTCCATGCCTCTGTCTGCTAAACCTGCAAAAGGGGAAAGTCTGCACAGCAAACAAAAGGCAGCTTTGACGTCAAGACCTGGGACTGTTGCCCTGACACTGGGAGGTGGAGCGCAGAAAGGAATCTGCAGCTAATAGGCTCTGGACTGGAGTGCACTTTGGCAGAGGGACAGCTACTACCCCTTCTTTCCAGGAATAATATTGTTTATTTCTATCTCACTCTCTCTGGCTAAAGTTACCCTGGTCAGGTTTCACTTCACCTGTCTCTACCATAAAGTCATCAGAGCCCAGGAAGAATCTAACCTGCAGACTCCCCATTCTCCATACCCTCTTCCCCGAAGAGCTACACTGTGTATTTGTTTTGTTTCTTTGCTTTGACGAGTTCGTGACTGCGACTTTCTCTTAGGGAAGCTCTTGCTGGTACAATGTAATAAACATACACATGCAGTTTGCTGTGTTTGTGTGTGGCTGCACACATATATATAGATACTCAAGTAAGTATCATTCCTGCCTGCTAAGGAGGAATGGTCGCTGCAGCTGTATGTACATAGAATTCACTGTGTTAACAGCAGCGGATATTTCTGGTTTGCGCAAATGGCTCTGTCCTGTGGACAAAAGCTTTGTTCTCGGAAGTTTCAAAATGTTACAACGCAATGCAGTAACAACCTGAAGTTCAGTGGATTTGTTACGTGGTTTTGATTGGCTCTGGATTTGTTAAAAAAAGGCACTATTTTTACATCAGTTTCAGGTTGCCAGCCTTTCCTGGGCAGACTTTACAAACTGTTGAGTCATGGACCAAACCTTTAGTAAACTGTCCCATATTTTCTGTTTTGTTCATCTTTCCTAGCTCTGCAGTTCAGGTCAGTGAGTATTTGCCCCCATGTGCACTTATGAACACTGTGCAGCCTTTGAAAGTTTAGGAGCTGAATCCCAGCCTCTGGACAGGATGGCAAAGGCGCTCTCAGGTGTAGCTGTATTTGCCTGTGTATGAGCCAGGAGGAGATGAAGGGGAACTTTATGACCAGCTTTGGAAAGCTTCACTCAGTAAATCAACTGCAAGTTTGTATCAGAGTCCTATGACTTGTAATCCCCAATCACTTGTTCTTTAGGTTGGCTACAGGGAGCAACCTGTGAAGAAGCATTCCCAACACTGCACAAGGCAGTACTGCTACTCAGACTGTTATAGTTACGGACTTTTTCACCAGCTCTTATTTAACCCTTCTGAGATTTGAGATCATAAAAGTGCGTCGCCACTCTTTTTATGTATGCATGTGGTAGGAATGAGAAGTATTGAAAATAGGTTTACAAGATATTAATGGCGTGAGAGTTTATAGCTCTTTTTGGTTTTGATATTTTTGAGTTAAATTCACCCCTTTAAAATACATGAGTTCATTTTTTCCATTCGCGGTCAGTTACTCTAGATTGTCCCTGGTGAGATCTGAGTTGCTTTGCTATGTTGGCCATCATTTGCTTCCCCCTCCCACCTCAAATTTGAGTGTTAAAATCATGGAGATTATCTATGTCAAAAAAAAAAGTCTAAACTGAGTGTTCGGCAGCTCCTCAAATAGGAAGATTTAAAAGGGTTTTTTTTCCTCCTGGTTCCTAGTACAAGCCTATTGCTTTCATCTTACGACATGCGCTTGGGTATCTGCAAGTTTTCAAGCTCAGTTCAGAGCTGTCTCTGCTTCTCTCTACACTTCCCTAATCTGAATTCTTCACTGTGTATGTGTTGTAAGAGTTCCTTTGTGTGTCATTCTACACAGAAGCCAGATCCCGAGAAGCAGTAAAAAGCTTCTTTTTAAAAAATGAGGTTCCTCTTACAGTCTCTTGCCCCTGCTGTATGATCGGGTGGTTGGCAGATGAGCGATTCTGCTCATCTTGTCTGATTTCCTGGAAGAGCCTGGCTGCTGGCTGAAGTGACCACAGGAAAGAGGATGGGAGGGACTGTCATGCAAAAAAGCTGGTGGCAGATGAGTGCTAACAGAGAAGAAAGAGTTCTTGGATCTAGTTCGATTTCCCCAGCCTTCCTAAGAAAGGGAGGAGAATAAATGCAGCTCTCCAATGCTGCACTGTTCCAGCTGCCTTCTGCCCTTCCAGATAGGCACTAGCTCAATGTTTCTGTGTTGAGCAAGAAAGAAGATGCTCCAGTCTGGACTTAAAGCATCTTAATGCTTTAGATTATACCGTGGTTTCTCGCTCTGTTTTCCACTGCATTTTAATTAGAGCTTATATTATGTTTTTACTTAGAGCCTTTGTCATCTAGGGGCCACCCAGGTGTTTCGGCAGCAGAGAAAGGCGAGGTGGGGCACTTGGAGACACAGGAGAGGACTTGAAAGATGAGCACACTGGCAGGGTGCTTCTGATAAACTGATTGGCAGTGAAGTAATTAGCACTGGTGCACTGCCATCACTGAGTATTGATGCAATTTGCTTGGATCAGGCTTTCAAGGTTTTTTGCCCAAGTCCTGGTCGGAGCAGACCCACTAGTGAACTGCGGTTTGTCACAGTAAAGGGGAAACTGGTGTGATAAATCATATGGCTGCCCAGCTGTGATAGTTGTAGCTGGGGGATGAAAACAGGCAAGTGGAGAATTTCTGAGTATTGATAAAGGCAAATCCTGGCAATCAAAACCCTGTCTGGAAACCAGCTCTGTGGGAAATGGCTTTGCATTTTATGCTAGCTGGGCAGAAATACTTGCTGCTGATGTGTATAGAATTAAGCCCTGAGAGGTGAGCCTGTGATGCGCGTGGTTTGCTGGAAAAATGCAGCAGTTACCTTAGTGGTGGCTGAAGAAGTTAATTGAGAAATGGGCTATGTCTGTTTGGACAGACTTTCATTTGATTTCGTGCTCAAACTCTGAGAACCCAGAAGAAATAAGGAGGTGCATGGAGAACAGCAAGAAAGGGAAAGACGCTTTTTTCTTGTTTTTTTTTTAAAATTGTTTTTTTAACCATGCAGTGGTATGAGGTCAGGCAAATGACTGACTGCATTTGCAGTGGCTGTTCCCTTTAGTTTAGAACATGTTTGTGCATTTATGTTGGGACCAGAAGAAAACAGGGGCAAATAATTGGGGGAAATAAAGGATATTGTAAGTCCCCTGTGGAAAAAGGGTAAGATGGGGAAGGAATGTGTAATAAAAGAGTTGAGAAGCTGAGGGAATCTGTGAAGTCTAGAAAACAACTGAGGAGCTACTTTCTTTTAAAAAGAAAGAGTGGAAACAACGCAGGGAGTGAAAAGGGTGAAAACAGCAACTGTGAAAGGAGTGAGTGGAATATGGCCTGAGTAAAACAGGGGGGAAGAAAGCAGCAAAAGTGTGTGAATTGGTATGGTTTTCACATTTGGTTCTGTATTTTATTGAATTTCCATGGCACTAGGTAATGTCAGACTGCTTACTCCTTTCTGTGCTTTACATTGTGTGCAAATGTGCCGGAGCTTTTTTGAAAACTGCTGTGCATACAGTACAAGTGGGGTCACTTTGACCTCAGTGAATATTCACAGCATCTTCCCGTCCTGCATCCACTGGCTCATCAGGAATTCAGGGGGTAGTTCCTAAAGCTTTTTGCAGACCTGCTCTTCTCTCCTAGATGCTTCCTTTCTTACACCTCCATCACGTGGGGGACAGTGTAAGAGGCAGGTGTCTGATGCTGTAGCAATAATGAGCAAGTTTAATCACCATCTTGAGGATTAGGTATTATTTATAGTTTGTGCAATTATGCCTTGATGGCTGCAGAAACAGTACATCCAGGATGAAGAAGTAAGAAAGGAACGTCTTGTTCAGCTAATCAGCCGATCTCTGAGAAAAGGTGGAAGCTCTGCGGTCCTGTCGTAGGCAAGACAAAGCAGTGGCACAGTTAAAGTTGTGGAGAAGGAATTAAGGACAACCATTTCCCAGACTTGAGTACGGCTGTGTGTGCAAATTGGCAGCAGTGATGGTACACTCTGTATTAAGAGGTCATTACACAAAGGAGGGGCTATGTACTTGGTTTGTGCAGTTTTGCATCGCCTGGAGAGTGGAATCACATCTGTTTTGTTTTTCTTATGTTTTGCTGGTGGGATTCAAAACTTCACTGTTTTGGGTAGCAGAATTGGAGTGAAGGATAAATAACTGGTTTTCTAAATAGAAAGAAAAATTTGTTTTCTTGGAGTGCTTCCTGCATCTTTCTTCTCTCATATCAGTAAAATCACCTAACTTGCTTTGCCTGAATGAGAGTTAATTTAGTTGTATTGTCTGTAACTTAATAGCCATTTGAGTTACAGCAACTGTAACTTAAAAAGCAGATTTAGGACATTTTCTATGTAGCTGTGTGCTTATTATAAATATTATATATTTGTATCTCATATACTATACATTAATACTTAATAGGTAGCTTTCTGCTAGACTCATCATAGTAGAGCTGAGGAGGCCCAGCTGCCGCCTTCTGCAAAGAATTGTCCTTGAAGCTGTTGCCCAGCTCATTTGATGCTGTTCTGCTGTCACTTGAAAAGGATTTCTGCTTACGTAATGTTGGTGCAGTCAGAGGAGGTTAAGAACATGGTCAGCCTTTTCACGTATCTGCCATCTGGGGAAAGTTTAGGATCTGTTGCATTGTAGTCTCAGTTTTAGAGACGATTACTCAAGGAAGTGGTTTGGAATTTAACAGGAGGAGCTAAATTAGGAAGGAGTGAATGTAACTCAGTATGTAGGTGGGAGGAGGAAGAGCATCACCTGTCAGCCCCCACCCCAGGCATTCAAAGACTCAGGGAAACTGTTTGCAACTCATCACCTAGGGTACTGGTTGTCTACACTGTTGACAGGAGTAACTCAAAACTTTCCATCAGAAAGTCCTCCTGACAGTAGGCTTCCTCTAATTAGTCATCTTTCATGGATGTCAGCAGTAATTCGTGGAAACCCCCCAAGTTCTGAGGACTGCAGCTTGAAAACCACTGGCGTAAGACAGCTTGATGATGCCTCTGGTGACATCAGTGTGTATTTTATCGTGTCTTTTCTTCTTCCCTTTCTGTGTCAGAAAGGGGCTTGGATCTGAGGGAAGTTGGAATCTGCATTCCCATGTCGTCACTGTAGTCATTGTGCCGCTGGGTCAAAGCCAGTGCAGGTTTGTCCAGAAACAGTGTTGGTGGGACTTCAGCATCAGCTCATGTCCTTCCCTGTCTGGCATGTTGTGACCTCTGGAGGTGTCTCAGGAGTGTGGAATTTTGCTGGTCATTCTCCGCTTGGGTAGGGAGGGATGGTTTCCTTTGCAGTTGTTCCTTCTGGAAAAGTGAGACCAAGTTGAGGACCAATGTCAGGCTCCTGATCCTCTTAATTTCTGGCTGTTTCCGTGGCCACTACAAACAGAAAAAGGGCTGTCACCAAGTAGACCATGGAGTTTGGGGATGTGGAGAGTAGGACAGATCGCCTTTTGAGTAGTGTGCATGCTTGATGGCCTGTTTTTACAAACCACGGTGCTGGGTGTGTAAGTACATGAAGTTCCAGCCTGTTGACATTTCCAGATAAAGTAAGCTGATAAGCCATGCCAGCGTTTTTTTTTGGCTCCCATGGAAAAGGCAGCGTTGCACATGATTTGCTTACTGCAGCTTCTGCCCACCTATTTAAAGTAGTATGTGAGCACAGTAGCCCCAGGTATGTGATCTGTAATAACAGTATCGTAGAATCGTAGAATAGTTTGGGTTGGAAGGGACCTTTAAAGGTCATCTAGTCCAACCCCGCCCGTAATGAGCAGGAACATCTTCAACTAGATCAGGTTGCTTAACTGACACCTTCAACTAGATCCGTACTTATTGCTAGAATTCTTCTGCACGGATCAGTGTGAATAACTCCCTGGATGTGCCTGACTTGTCTGTGATCGAGAGGGTCAGCAATGTGTTCTGGGAACGCACAAGGTCTAGATCTTGACATTTTCTTCTTTTTCCTCTTGTGTGTGATAAATAATTTTTTAAAAAGCTGTTGAGAAGGATGTGGAATGAGACTGAAACCCTTCTGTCTTCCAAAAGCTCCCCCCAGATATATGTAAACAGAAGTAAATATTTTTCATTGCAACTGTCACACTTGGTTTAAGACCGCGAAGGTGAAAGTCCATAGTAAACTTTCTGTGTTACCCAAATATGCTTCTTTGACCTTATGAAAACCAAATAAACACACTGTATTGTGGCCTTGGGGACAGGCCAGGAAAAATTCTGTAAATGGAGCAATATCATCACCTTTTGCTGCAGTGCAGATGATTGAAGGAAAAACGTGTGCTGTCAGAGCAGGGAAACCCATTTAGTTTATTTACTTTCTTTCAGCTCCTAATTTTCATCCACTGTGTTCTGGGTTTTTCTGGCTGTTATTTTTCAGCCAGGTGCTCTGAGAGTTTCCTTCTGAAAACCCTAAGTCTGTCTACAGCTAAATGCTGTGCTGGGGAAGAGACAGACTGTGGGCCAAATTCTTTCTCCATCACCTTGGCACAGTTTTCTTGCAGCAAGAGAAATTGCATGTGATTAGCTAAGAAACGAATTTGGTCCTAGACATGTCTGGCTCACACTATAGACATCTATTCCCTAGAAATGAATTTTATAGCTAGGTGTGTGATGGGCGGTACACACAGCTGCTTACAGCGGAGTTAGGAGCTGAGATGGCTCCATGTGAATGCTTAAGAAAGCCATGACGTAGAAAAGCTGTGATATAAAATGAGCGCACTGTCAGAAGTGTGATGACACGACTGCACTAGCATGCAGCCTTTGTACACAGCTGCCGTACAGGGAGCTGGTAATGGAGATCATTTTGCGGAGATCATTGAGGGTGGTGAGGCACTGGAACAAGTTGCCCAGAGAAGCTGTGGATGCGCCATCCCTGGCAGTGTTCAAGGTCAGGTTGGATGGGGCTTTGAGCAGCCTGGTCTAGTGGAAGGTGACCCTGCCCATGGCAGCGGGGCTGGAACTAGATGATCTTTAAGGTCCCTTCCAACTCAAACCGTTCTATGATTCTATGATCATTCCCAGCATAGATTGCCTGTGCTAGGCTCAACCTAGTTTAAACCTCACTGTTGTGTGGCAAATTTCCTTCTTAGTGATACTTGTTACCCCTGATGTTTCCTGGTATAACGTGTGCTGACGCTTGGAAAGGAGTTTTGGCCTCTTGCAGAGTCATTTTCAAATCCAGGAGCTGGAATTACCGAAAGCAAACCTGTGGTATGGCAGGAGCAGGGAGGCAGTGCTGGGCAGAGGAGCTGGGGGAGAGGGGGGAGCTGCTGCTGCCAGCTGACAGTCCAGACAGGCTGCAGCTGGGCTCATCCCGCGCTTTCCAGCACCTAAAAATAAGGTAAAAATAATCCTCCTGGGATTCATGTGAAAAAGAAGAGGAGGATGTCTGGAGTGCTGAAGGGTCTGTGCAACACGGCCTCTTTCCTGTCATCTTTCCTCCCCCTCCTCTGCCCCTCTTCTCCCCATCCCCCCCCAGCCCCGGGGGTGAGCGAAGGCCCAGCGGTTCTAGGAACAGCTCGAGCCGAGTCAGCAGGCGCCAGTTCTGGGAATCGTGGCCCTGGGCCCCGCGGGACGCTTCAGGGAATTCTCGCTGCCATTCCAAGGATGGCAAAAGAGCTCGTCCAGTGACCTGGGGCTCCCCAGTGGCAAGGGGCAAAAGTTTGGGACTGGGAAGATTACCAGAGACACAAGGGCCTGGAGATTTATGCCCCACTGAGAACTGTACTACAGTAAATTGTTTGGCTTCTTGGGGGAGAGAGAGAAAGAATTTGCTACACAGGAGATATCAGTAGTGACCACAGGAATTTAGAAAAGGGATATGGAGTTAAAAGGTCAAAATTTCCCGCCATCAGTCATCATCTCCTGGGTAGGAGTCAGAGAGGGTGCCAGAAGCTCAGACAGAGATTTCAAGACCCTGAACCTCCCACAACCACATGACCTTGAATAAATGAAACAAGGAGCAGCAAATCAAGGTTGAGCCTGGCTTGTGCTGCTGTTCCACACTTTTTGCTTCCCGGTGCCGTGGTTCCCACCAGTCGTTTGCCTGTTCTGGGTTCAGACCTGCTGCATGTCCCCTCCTTCCAAAGCAGGAGACGATGGGAACTTTTCTCCCAAGCCTTGCAGAGCTTCTAAGGAAAACACTCAGCATGACACTGACAAATTAATGTTATTCCTACTACCCATTTACAAGATAAAATTGTTTCACATGCTGCTGGCAGCCTGGGAGGAGTGAATTTCTCACAGCCCCGGACTTTAAATACATCTTCTACGTGTGGTTACTGAGTTGCTTTGGGGTGGCTTCAAATTAGCAGAGATTTGAGGAGAGGAAATGTTGAAGTTGGATATTGGCTTCCAAGATACTTTTGTAAGTCACTGTAGCAACGCTGTAGGCTGCAGATAGTGCCTGCTTTTTCTGGTTTTGTGTAGTGCACATGTGGAAGGGTTGCTTTCCTGGAAAAGGTGGTCTAACCCACTGTGAGTTGTTCAAAGAGAGGAGGCAAGGAGTCACATTTTCTGGCCTTCTCCTAGGCCAGACCGGACAAGTCCCTTAGACCTTGACATCATCAGTGGCATGAATTTTATTGGGATATTATCATTCTGCACACTATTTTGAGTCTAGTCTTACTCTTTGAGAAGTCCTGTGAACTCTGTTCCACCTCTGACCTTGAGTTTTGCTGCTCTTTTTTGCCTCGAGCGGATAACCACAGCTCTGGCACATTGTGCTCCAGCCAGCAAGTGCGTTGTCTTATGGGATTGTTCATTTAATGCTGTCAGGTGTCCCCTAGACATCATAGCAGACTGTTTCTTTGCTTTTACATTTAATGCCTTTCTAAGGCATCAGTCAGCCCCCAAAACCTCTTTCTTCCCATGTATTTATTACGATTCTGCTTCTAGTGTTTGATCAGACTTTCTGATAGTGCTTTTGAGCCTTTCCTCTTCTCCATTTTTTGGTTTTTTTTTTTCCTGTATATTTTTCCACTGTGGAGAATTTTTCGTAAAACGAGAGCTAGCAAAATCTTTTCAGCTCGCATATGCCCTTGGTTTGGGAAGAAGCATATGCTTGTGTTTGGGGGGGAGGCAGCTGTTCTTGTTCTTCATGTGAAAGACCTTAATGGATTCACAGGATTATGCTGCTGGAGTAGCTCTCCCATCAAAGCCATAGCAACTTCCTTGTTGCCTTTCATTTTCTTAGGCTATTAGATGTATTTGGTTTCTATGAGCAACTAATTAAAATGTGGAAGAGTAGCTCTTTATTAAGGTTTTATTAACATTTAATTTGCTTTTTAGTTTTTGGTAGGAGATTTTTTTCCTAGAAAGATAACAAAAGTGTTGCAGTGCTGTGCTAGGATAATCTCCCTCTAATAACTTCATGTGCTCTGTAAAGATACGGGCAGAGACCGCTGCCATCGGGGGTACGTGAAAGGAAGGCGTGGTTGGGGTGTGTGCCCGGTAGCCAAGCCAGAACCTGGGAATCTCCACAGGCAGGAGCAGCTCTGCCAGCTGCACTGAGGGTATCCTTCCAGCCCCTGGTGTGGAGGGAGTCCTGCACGCTTCTTACTCACCTGGAAGCATCTGAAATCCTGAATTCAGGCCCTCTAGAGCCTACCCTCCCTCAACCCATCTCCCTGTACGTGCTGTTTCCTCCCTGTTGTGCTTTTATACCACAATGAATGTTTAGTAGAGGGTGATTCCTTGTCCCAGCTTCTTCGTGGTCTCCTGAGTTTTTGCTGGTGTGTAGTTGAGGCAGGCTCTGATGAATGAGAGTGCACACACTTAGCAGCTGTCTTCCAAAGATTGCCTGTAGACTCTTCATCTGGAATCTTCCTTTTTTGCCTAACAGGTTCACTTTCTTTTTAGTTACCTTTCTGTGAGAGCAATATATTTGGGTTGTTTGTAGATGCTCTGCTTTCATGGAGTTATTCCCAGGCCTTTTAGGGTGTCTTACTGTGCCTGAATGTAGCTAGAACACAGCTAAGTAAGTAGCTTTTTCTTTCATGTCTCCGTTTTTCCCTCCTTCACCAAATATTCTCCTTTTGGATGCAGGCACATATTTAAAATACGCAGGACTCCTTGGTTGTGTGACTTCGCTGCAGTAAAGAGACAGGATGGAGCTCAGGGAAGCCAAGAAATTCTATACCAAGTTAAAAAAAGGAAATCTTTATTGCTTGTCTCTTTCCATTGCTGCAGCTGGCATAAATAGGTGCAGGGGCCGCAGGTCATTATTCGCTCAGTTATATGCAATGTCAGCAGCTACTGCTTATGTGGATAGAACCTGCATTTCAGATGTTAGTTACTGCCAAGATAGAGGGGGTTTTTTGATGACAGAAACTTCTTGTTGCCATTGCAGATCAACGGTGGAGTAGTAGAGCAATTATCATTTTTGTTTGTGAAGTCTTGAGTGATTGTTGATCCATCCGTTGTTGCATTTTCTATTTACTTTCCCTCTAGCAAAGGTACCGTTTGAAATTTGCACATAACTTGTTTATTACATGCGTCTCCAAAAGGTGAAACAAGTCTCAACATTAGCTTTCAAACAAGCTGTGCAATGATTCCTCAAAGTAGCTATCAATGAGCTAACTTTTTATGAATTTGTTACCTAATCTGAAGGATAAGGAAGATGATCAGCTTGCTTTTCCTATGTGAAACTGGTATCCTAAAGCAAACAGATCCTACCCCTCCCTAAACATACAGATATATTGCTATAACACTTCCTTTGTCTGTCAGAGAAACCCCCTCTCTTCCAGACATTAAATGCATAGTTATTTCCTGCCTGAGCAAGTTGCCTTGCAAGTGATGAGCAATGCCTGGGATTGAGAATCTGAGCATGGCTGCATCCTCTGCAACTTGGACTGGCTATCCACGGCACTTTGGCTAACTGAATTGTGCCACATGCTGTTTTGGCTCCTAGAGTAAAGCAGCTTTTGCCCTTTCTCCTCTTGGGTGTTCTCTGTGCCACATTGTCATGCCAAGAGTTGCAGTGGAAAATCCTGCTTGCTGGACTCCATGGAACCTGCAGGCTGACAGCAGGGGCTGGCACAGCAGGGAGTTTGGAGCAACTGGAAAGAAGTGGGAATAGTTGCAGCGTAACGTTTAAAGACTGTCCCTGTCTCTTTGTGGTGACCTAAGAAGGGTGCAGAAGGCATGAGACTCCCTGTTTCGTTAGCTGTGGGAGACATCTGTCCAATCTGAAATTAGCGCTATCATTGGAAGAGGCTTTTCCGTGTGAACTGGCTCTTGGGTGGGGTTTGGGGAACACCTGTGCAGATTTCTTGCTCAGCAGTGGATGGGAAGCTTCCAAAGGTATTCACAGCACCGTATGTTTGCAATGTGATCTAGTGCCAATGTATTAATTCCCTCCTGATACTGCATATCTCTCCCTGTTTGTTTGCCTTCTCACTTGTTAGTTTATTCTTCTGTTGCATGAGACTATCTGGGAGAAGGTTGGAGGGAAGAGAGGCAGGTGAAAGGTTTAGGAACCACACAATATCCTGGAGTAATGCATTAGCAGTTGTCTTTATTGGTGCTTCTCAGTCCAAAGGGGATGTGCGAACCATCTGTGGTAACAGTAAATCACAATGCAGAGGCCGAACCTGAGCTGGCACAGCCCTCACTAACCCCACAGCTGGAAACTCTGAGCCTCTAAAACTGCCTGGATACAAATGAGGTGTCTTTACATGATTTGCACCCTACCAGCAATGACTGACTTTGGCAGGAGGACCTTCTGGTGCTCCAGCAACATAGCTATGCTGCCTGCAGACCAGAGCAGGAGAGCCCATGCAGTGCAGTGCAATCTGGTGCTTTTGCAGCTGGGTAATCTGCTACAGTGAGAACATGGGCACTGAGCTCTCCTTCTTCCCTGCTCCTAGGTCTTCCTGGGGAGAGCAGCCACATCTGCAGTGGGCCATTTGTGGTGTTTCTGCTCAGAAATATTAGGAATTTGAAACGGTGTTTTCTAGCTGCAACTGCTGGATGAATTTAAATAGAATTCATGAATCTGGCAGCTACACAAGCGTTTGTGTTCACATATGTACTCCCATAAATAGAAGGTATCAGGGAGACATTGAAGAAGATGTCTCAACCCCGTTCATCCTTCAACTTGACGATTATCTGCCTTTCAGTTGTGCCTGAGCCCTTCACCTTGCACAGGATTGGAGACGCTCTGTTCAGATGGGAGAGATGTGCACTTGTAGTCAAAGAGCCCAAGACAATATAATGTAAAAAAGTGAGCAATAATGTTTGCATCCTGTCCAGCCTACATTTATGGATAATGTGTTTCACCTCCCTAAATTCCTTGTGAACTCTTCCTGACTTCCAGTTCCAAGCTGTAGTTTGGAGGTGCTGCCTAGTAACGAATTGCTGTCTTTGTTTTGTGGGATAGAGATGTATGGAGTAATTCCTATATATCCTTTAGTGGCTTGTGCATCAATATGTAGATTAAGGATAAGTTCTAGCCATGATAGAATTACACCTGTGCTGAATTTGGCACATTTTCAAAAAGCCTTTAGAAAACCTCAGATGAAAAATCTGTAGAAAGCCAATTGCTATAAATAACTGTGGTATGTCGCTGTATTTCTATTTATCTTGCCGTTGCAGTGAGAGCTATGTGTTTATGAGGTTTCAAAGCTTGGTTCCTATCTGTTTCATCTTTACGTCCATACCTGTGACCTACAGCAGAGAGCGACCTATTCTCTTTTTAAAGTCTGGGGAAATGTTCACATACTGCAACAAGTCATGTTGCAGAGATGCTCAAACAGGAACTAATCTGAGCTTCCGTGTCTGTTCAGTACACGGCCATGGTGATACCAGCTTGGGTCCAAGAGCAGCGTAGCTCTCTGCGGGACCCTGTGTTCCCAGGCTCGTAAAACCGTGGCTGGTGCCTGATGAGTGCCTTCCCATTCAGCCCCATGTGTGCTCTGGTCGCTTCTGAGATAGCCTTCCACTTCTGGGTGGGATTGTAAAGTGTATAGGTAGGATCGAATGGGATCATCTTGTATATCCCAGTGGTATATCACATTTTTTAGGAAATCAAGTGATGACTCTCCCAACCTTGCAGTGCTCTATGTCCTTGTAACGTTGGGATTAATTTCAGAACCTTGGTGCAGAGAAAGGTAGGTTGCTTTACGAGTTATTACAGTACAGAGAGGGCAACTGGAGCTCTACAAATAAAGAGTGTGTGCTCAGTGTCCTTGGCCTTACTTCCACTACTTCGGTGTGCTAATCACTGCTAATGGGTTTGCATAGTGAATAGGAATTCCTGTTGCATGAATTCTGAATCATTTTTTGCCCCGCAGCTCACACTGAAAAGCGTGTGTAAAACTGCCATCTTATCACTCTTCCAGGTGTTGATCCCCAACCTGAGAAACCCCTTTGACAAGGTGTAAGGTGCAGGCCAGGTGTGGGTCTTATGTCCCTTCCGGACACCAGGGAAAGTTCATTGTCAGCTTTGTGTGGTTCCCTAAACAATATTTCCAACTGATCCTGTGCCTAGCATCTTGCCCTCTGGGTTTTCTGTGTTCCATAGAATTTGCTCTTGGAGCAAAGCAGTGGGTGTTGTTGTTTTGTTTTGTTTTGTTTTTTTTTACTTTTTAATAAAACATGTTCAATTAGCTTCCTTAGAAAAACCTCCCTCGGTGCTCTGATTGGGTGTCTGGCAGAGGAGGGACTGCTGTCAGCATGTCTGAGTTCCTGGAAGAGCTGAAGTGCAACGAAAATGACCCTAGGGAGCAATGGGCTTTCCACAGAAACCCGACAGTCTGGGGGAGGGCTGACTGAGACTGGATGGTTTTAGGAGCTCATTTAGTTTCCTTTCTGCAGCCTGACAGATAAAATGGAGGGAGTGACAGTGTTGCACACAGCTTCAATCACATCCTTCATCAGTAGGGTCTTAATGCTTCCTACAGCATCATGCACGGTAAAGGCACTGTGCCATTCTTCTGTGGTTTTTCTGTGTGCTGCAGGGGACCCTGTGGGTACCGTCAGCATCCTTCTCGTTTCTGGAGACCCAAAAGCTCAGCACATAACTTGTCCGCTCCTTATTTACGCTATAGATTTTTAATTCTAGATCATATTCCCATTTGTATGATGTTTTCCTTCACCTTTCACTATTTTACTTGCACTGTACTTGCCTGTCTACTTTTTTAAAGAAACAAACATGAATTGCAAATTTCACAGCTGTGATTTGGTCTTTTCCTTGGCTTGTACTTCTGGGTTGATCTGGTGGTAGAGCCTGTTCTCTCAGGGCCTGATCTTTTTCGATCATTGTCATCCCACAGATGTTCTGATATTTGCAGTTGCTTCAAGCTTGTATCTTCTTTTATCTGGACCAAATGCCTTATGGCTAGTGTTTGAGGGCATTCAGGGAAGAAGGGAAAAATATCACCTCAGTCCTTACAGCACAGGCCTAAGGGAATTAACATTAAATGAAAAATCTGCCTATGCTACAATCTGGAAATAAGGCAGCAGTGGAAAGGAAAGATCTAGAAGTTGCTTTCCATCCCAGCTTGCTTGCCTTTGAGCACAGAGAGTAGTGTCCTCTGGGTGCAGCCTGAGACGTGAGCAAGCAGGGGAAGGTGCTCCTGCTTTGGTGCTGTCAGACTGAAACTGCTGTATAGGAAAATGCATGCACCTGCTTTGCGTGAGAGCAGTCATGATTGCCATATGTTGCACAGCAGGAAGACAGCAAACCTTTGGAGCCTATGGCTTCAACTGCCTTGAGTTCAGGAGCTTGTCTTTATCAAAAAGTCAGAGTGCACTAAGCCAGCGCGTGGATTTATAGTGTGCTTGCTGCTCTCTGTGTACTCACGGTGTCTTCCAAGAGGTCGATGTAACTTATTGACTCACTGAAGTAATTTAATTACCCTGTGTCTGAAACTGAGACCGGAACTGTGGGGGACTTGGGGTACTCTGACGGTGAAGGGTTATGCCATTCTCCTGCAGGTGCAGCCAGGCTCTGAGCATGACGAACTACTGCCCTGAAAAGAAACCCACTCAGGACTTGCTCCCACTCCTGTAGCATAGGGGCT
The DNA here is from genome assembly GCF_000690835.1 of Fulmarus glacialis. Lineage (NCBI taxonomy): Eukaryota > Metazoa > Chordata > Aves > Procellariiformes > Procellariidae > Fulmarus > Fulmarus glacialis. Next base: position 19,419 of record NW_009222959.1, on the reverse strand, counting down.
GGCATTAAGATGTGAATTGTTGTCTTGCCTGCAGAGGTGGTTCTTCAAAGTTTAAGTAGAAGAAAGAGGCATGCTGCTATTGATGTTATGCTTGATCTGTGGATGGATCCTGCTCAACCAACAGCAAATATCACTCTGCTTCTTGGCTAGTGAAAAGTCAGAAACGGCTTTGCTTTCATTTCCCACCCTAGGATGCATGAGCAGCCCGGTAACGTGAGTTTCCCCCACTGGCTCCTCCATACCCACATCAAAGCATTTTCTTAGGCTGTCTGCAGTCACTGCTGCAGTAGTAGTAGTAATAGTGGGTGTGACACCCCTTTCACACACACTTCCATAGCTTGGGTGACTTAGCTGGGAGCTGCACCACATTTACCACAATATGGGAGGAAAATCAAGTTCAAAGTTTTGTGCATAGGTTAAAAAATATTAGTGCACCATATGGAAGAGGCAAAAAGTACTTTTCCAAGCAGGGGAGGTTGAGTACAATTAAAAAATTATCTTTCCAAGCTCCTTTGGTCTGCTTTGGAGACTCAAAAAAATAGGTGTACACATAACAAAAGTACTTGACATTTAACAGCAGAGGGAAATGAAACTAATCAGATACGGTGTTTGAAGACAGCAGGAGGGAAATGCTCTTTTGTAGTTGGTTTCTTTCCAAGCAAATCATCTTAGTCATCTTCTCTCAAGCAAACACGGGGTGGAATAGGTGTCTGTCATAAGAAGGGTGTAGCTAGATGTAATTAGTAACAGAATCCAACTTTCCATTAAAAGCTTATTAGCTGACGTGAGGAGTCAGACCTGTTCGGGTACTCTAATGTTACGCTGCTCCTGCTAGATCAGAGTGAGTTTCCAAAGAGCAACTGTGATTCATCACAGGCAGCAGCGAGCTGCCCACCACCACGATAGGGAAAGGGTGGGCTGTCTCTAGCACTCGGGCAAGCAGAGTGCTTGTGTTTGTGCAAGAGCAATAAAAATACAGGGTGCGAGCTGTCAGATGAGAGGTCAAGTTGGAGTGTTTTCCACTTGAAAGGACCAAAATACCTTATATGGTTAGGAGCCCAAGAGACAGCCTTAGTTCCCGGGCTTATAAAGCCAGGCTTGGAAATGTGGGTTTTTTCTCTGCATGGGAATATGTGGTTGATTGCCTTAGGGACAAGAGAAGAGATTTAGTTAAGTCACTTGTGCTTTCCTTTATTGTCCTACCAGTCTGATGGACTTGTCTTTTCTCTGGCAGTGCTGGGGAGAAGGGAGGTTGGGCCACTTACAAATAGTTCTCGCTAGGATTTGAGGCAGCATTGCAGAGGGCAAGAAAAAGTCACCTTTGTACAGAATAGCTTTGGGCCTGACTTTCTTTTTGTTAAGGTTACTTGTATCGGTTTGACCTCAGCGGAGGCGGTAGCGCAGAGAACCAACCCCTTTGTGCGCTGGCCGTAATCATTTCTCCAGAATTGTTTTTGAGCTTGTTTTTAAATTGCATTGCAGGAGACTCTTCAGGCTTGGGTAGAGCCGCATTAGTTTTGGTGACGGGCTTTTTGCCCATTGTTCATAAAGGGCATTCCCGTTGCGGCGGTTCCCAGCCAGGCGCGTGGCCCGGGGCTCTGCGCGAGGATTCGAGCTGAGGTTTTGGGTGAGAGGAGGAGTCCGGGGGAGTTGAGCTCAGTTTCGTCCCAGGGGACCTCCCCAGGCCACCCACGGGCAGCCCTTGTCTCTGCGCCACCGCGTGTAAATCCACTGACCAAATGTGAAGAGTTGATGTAGTCCTGCGTCATCCCGGGGGATAAAGGAATGATTTGAACACATCCTCTGTTCTTGGATTGTTCAAAGGATTTTGAGTAAGGTGCAAAGGATTACTTTTAGCTTCGGACAGCAATAGGAACTGCCTGATAGCTAAAATAACTGGTTTAGGTGAACACAGCTATGGTCTGTCTGTTTTGAATTTGATGTTGAAGAAATGACCTACTTTCTGCAGGGAAAGCTGTCATTTTAAAACTGATGTTAAATTGTTACTTGGTAACTGTGTACGGTTTGAAGTACCTTTAATAGTCCCACTTTGTCCTCAGCTGCTGAATTTTGTAGCTGCCTTTGTGTGTCTCAAGGTCAGGCTGGTCACCGCTGATAATTTTGTATTGCTCAGATGTTTTCTGATGATGTGGAAGCAGATCACCAGTACAGGGAATGGAAAGGAGGAATGACATGAAAACTCCGCTCATCCAGGCACTTCTGTCAAGTACCACGTAGGAGATGTACATACAGTCCTTGTGTCCTCAGCCTTTTAGTTCCTGCCGCCCCACTGGAGACCATGGAGAGGACACGCAAAGCCCCAACATCTCTCTGCCTCAGAGGAACAAAAGATGAAACTTCCTTTATCTGCCAGTTTTCCTTATGTGCCCTGAACGTGCACAAGAAAAGAAAAAGTTGCTGGGGTCCATAGATTTAAATAGTCAAATTTTAAAAAAATTATCCAGAGACTTTTCTATGCCGATTGCTAATGTCTTTGCCATTTTGCTATACTCACTTCACTGTTTTAACTATGTATAGGTTTGCTAATATCTGTGTACCGCCATCCTTTTCCTTGTGGCTGTTAGAAAGTATCACAGCCATGATTCTTTCAGGACAGCGGGCAAGTTAAGAGGTTTGTGTCCATGGAGTACGACTTCAGAACATGTTTCTTGTTAATTTTTAACAGAATCATCTTGGCATGCATACCGATCCCGAAGTTTAGAAATGGGGCTGGAAGATGAAGCTGAAGAGAGCCTATGTGAACAAAATTTGGTCACTAGCATTCTTTACACACACACACACTCTCACACACACATGTATGATTTTGGGGGTGTCCTCCCTTTGCATCAAAAAGCCATCTCTACAAGGCAAAAGATACATGAGAAATCAGTGTTCCCTGACATAATTTGAAGTGCTTACTTTTGTAGGCTTTAATAATCAATTGCCTCCAAAACAGCACTGCTGTACTGATTATATCAGCCATAGGAAGGCTGGAGGGCAAGGGTAAAAAAAGAAATTCCTTTATACTTTGGTTTCCTGAGATATTGTCTTTTGAAGTGCCCATCTTAGAAAGCAAACATACTGGAACAGCAAGGCATAGGGAATATTTATATCTCTGTAGCTGGTCAAGGTAAACCCTATGAGGAGTGTTGACCTCAGCTAGCTAGGTATCATCTGGTATTTGCTGGGTCATTACATGAGATAGCTGGCTACCTAGAATCCACCAGTGTCCGTAACATGTTCCCTTTTCATTAAGTCATTTGTTTTGTCAATAACTGCAGAGAGAATTTTGAGAGCTTTCCTTTTTGCTCCAGTAAGAATTAATGATGCTATGTATAGGGATCATTATAGAATATACAGCATTTGCTGTAAGCCTTTGGGGTTTTAATTCCACCTAAATAAGAGGCTGAAGAGGGATGCTGGCTACTGCTGCTGGGGAATGGGAAGAGATAATTAAGAAACAGCTTCTTTGACAGTTACCTATTTCCCTTAACCCAAGCGTAATAAGAGAATGTTTCTTTTGGCTCACAGGAAAAAGATTGTCCTTGGTTTAAGAAGCCCTTTGGCAGCAGTATTGCTCTTCGATCAGCTAATTCCTCTAAAAAGAGCTGAGAGAAAGGAGGTGTTTGTTAGAGTGATAATAGGCCAAAAGGAAAATACAAAATAAACTGCAAAAATAACATACAAAATCTTCTGCTTGTTGCCTCCTGCAAACGGGGTAGAAAGCATAAGCAAGATAATGTATTTATTTTTATTGTTTATTAGTCAAGTAGGACTGGATTGATAACATGCAGCAGGGGTTATCTGATTGTGTTATAGAGTGAACTGTCTCCTTCTGAACTCACCTCTCTTCCCATCCAAAACTGAGTGGAGTATTTCCCCTTCCAGTAGTTGTGATGGACCCTCCCTTCGAAACCATGATTTATATGAAGAAGTAACACCAACATGTTGTTCAATGCGTATTTTTTGTCAAAATCTGCTAATACACTTCTGTGTTTGGAAACAACAGAAGCCAGCAGGTGACATTTTCACTTGCTACCCGTGTCACACTGTGACTTGACACTAATGTGAGTTATTTTGTTTTCGGCTGCGTGCCTGATTTGTACTCTTTTGTGTAATAAAGGTTCATGTTTTCAGGTAAGACAGGCTGTGTTATACAGCCAGGCAGTAGAGAGCCAAGGGACCTAAAATATAATAGCCTTCAGGTACCTTCTTCACGCAGCACATCCGAACAAGAGGGACCCTCACACTAGGGAGTGTGCAGATCTGGCCTCCTCCCTGCCTGAAATACAGATCGGCAAGGCACGATGAAATTCTTCCCTTAACACAGAGCCAAGCTAGAAGGTTATTTGCAGCCTGGGGGTGCATGAGTATGTGAGACGGAAAATGGTGTGGGTGAAGAGAGATGGACTGAATCGAGTAACAGGCAGCTGAAGGAGTGGCATACCAGTCCAGTTTGTGTCATCTGAGTGGTCTCCATTGAAAGTGGAAAGTGCAGCTATTCACTTGGTAACAGAATCAATGACTTCTGCAGCAAATTGTTTTCCCACTACCTTAATGACCAAACTCTTCCTCCCAGCTAGTTTTCAGTATCCTGAGGCACTGAGGTTATTACGACATTTGCACACTTGCTTGGAACTGCTGTTTGTGAATACCCGAGTCAGCAGCCTGGCAGGTCACGCTAACCCTGCTCCTCACTCCTAAGGATTTGACCAGCAAGAAAAGGTTTTGCATGCACAGGGAAGCCTTCAATTGCCTGTATACTTGAGAAGAGTAATATGGAGTACCCGTTTTGGCCCCATATGGGGACCATTTGGCCCCCAGCTGATCCACCTCATTCCAGCAGTCTTGCACTGCTATTTTGTACGTGTTCTTTCCAAAATGTTGCCCAGTGCCTCTCAGCCGAGATGATTTTCATAGCACAGGACTGGAGGGAAGGGAATTAGAGGGGTGAATTGCAAAGAGTCTTAGAAGAATGTAAGGAGTATTCCAAAACCAAAGGCTTAGAAAAGGAGGAGGTATTTTCAAAAAGAGTTACAGAGATTTTCCAAAAGGTTCTCTGGAAATAGTATTAGGTCATGTTTTAGGCTTTTTCAGATTTTCATTTTAATCATAACACCTTTTACTACTACTTAACACTTTCAGACATGTGCAAACACATAGCATGTGCACTGTGCAACATGTTTCTTCAACATATTTACAGGCTTGGAGGTAGTGTTTTGAACTCTGCCTCTGCAGTGTTTGGCAATGACTGCGATGACACTTGCATGATGGGAAGAATCATTGCCAAGTTGGGTAACTTCTGACAAGTATAAACACAGCTCTGCCTTCTGTAAACTAGATTTCAAACCATATTGCTCTTCTGGGGAAGAGACAGTCCTGACATTAAAGAATATACCGTCTCTCTGATCAGCTGTTAAATCTCTCTGCCGGTTTGCACTGACTGAGCCTATAAAGAACAAGCAGCAAGGGACAGTTGCATGGGATGGGTGCCCCAGGAGCTTAGCACTGGGTCTTGCTGTCTCTTTGTTGCAAATATAATCCAGATCTGTTGTTTTTAGAGTTGTCATCACTGAAAGCTCTGTCTTAGCCAACGTGAAATGAGTTTGCTGAGATCAATCCAGGTTTGTCTGCTTAGTTTTCCATGGACTAATGTTTACATCCCAAAGTGGCATTGCAGATGTTCTGACTGGCGTATTTGTAGGTGAATTCAAGTGAAGCCAGAACTTAACTGTACAATGCATGGTGAGCTTTCCTTTTGCTTTTAATAAAGAAATGTCCAGGTTAGGATTTGTGTATGCTGGTGGGGCAGTGTGTGAAGGAAAGTTTTTCTTGTGTTAAGTAAGCTGTACTTCAGTATTACGGTTTCCTCTAAAGCCAAATTCACATAAGAATTACATCAGGGATAAAATCCTTGTCTGTAAAACCTGGAATATCAAGTGGACCAAATTCAGCCCTGAAGTAGGTGAATTCGATCACGCTCAATGGGAAACGAACCTGGATTTAGCCCATTTCGCTTTACCGGTTTCACAGGCAGGGCTGTTTCAGTAAGAGCAGCGCTTCTCTGACAGCCGCAATTGGAAAAGTTGCAGCGTATCTTCTAGATCAAGGCAATCACATGATGGAGTTACGCAGACTGCCAGGCTGGAGTCCAGCTCAGTCCTGGCTGAGCTCTGCCACTGATTTTTGGTTGACCAGCTCTTCCTTCGTCCTTCCATCTGGCATATTTATATCATAGGTTTTTGAGAAATACCAAGTCTCTGATTATATGTTTGGACAATCTAATGCTGCAGTAGCCAGTATTATTTCAAGTTTTTATTGTCACTGTAGTTGCATGGGGGTACATTAAAGCAAATGCCTTTCCTGCTTACATGGAGTGCTCTCTTAAAATAGCTATTTTTTTACAAAAACTGACATTGTATTCATTTTTGCAACTCAAATCTGAGCTGCTGGAAAGTGCAGCTACACTGCATTTAGGAAGTAATGGCATTCAGGAGAAAACCCTTGCCAGTAAGGTCTGAGAAAGAGGAGCAAAAGGGTGAGAGTAGTTCCTGTTTGCAAAAGGAAACCCTTTTCTGCAAATCTAGGTTGGTATGTCAGACTGGGAGCAGTTCTGACTGGATCCTTTCCTCTGCTGGGGCAGGCTGCTTTCTCTGGGGTCTGGTCTCTTCTATATTTAAATTGTTCAAATGATGATTTTGCAAGAATGCAAAACCAGCTCTATGTGGAGCTGACCTGTGGGCCATGTAGCCCAACAACGTGTCTCCAGCTGTGACCACTACCACAGCTGATTAAAAGGAAATTGCAAGAACTAAGCCACCAATGATTTGCAGTAAAATTTCCTTTTTCATTGAATCTCATCTTTAATGAATATTAGCTGAAGTTCTGAAGCTTTGTTGTATTCCCTCCCTTTTCCCAATCCAAAAGCCCTCTAAATTATTACATTAAGACTGTTACGTTATTATGTAAAACCCAAATTGTATTTTACTTACAAGAATCCTTTTCATAGTTTTCTGTTGAAGTTTATTGCCCAGGCTAACAGTAAAGCCATTAGAATAATTTTTCTTCTGTCTAGTCTGCATTTGGCCTACCAGTAGCCTTTCCTTTGAACAATATAACATTTTTTCAAGTAAAAAAAAATGTTCTTGCTAAAATTTGGAAGAGTATGTTTGTGTACGCTCATCCATCTACGTGATGTGAATACTGAAAACCTCTAATCTAATTTTATTTAGATTAGGCCCACTTTGTCATTTTTCTTTAAATTTATTTTTTCTTGTATAGCAGAGGTGATGATGGATGTCTCATTGATGTTGTAGCATTATGCCTGCTCCCGAAGGCCACTTGCCTTACTTGTTTGTGCAGTGTGTAGCAGAAGCCAAACGATCGTTGTGTTTCTCAGGAAGGGTAAGTGGAAGATCAAAAGGGGGTTCACATGAGGCAGCATTAGCCTCCAGATAAAACCATGCCTCCATGCATTCCTATTCCCTGACACTCTGGCACCCATGATTACCAAAAAAAAAAAAAAAAAAATAGGCAGGACTGGGTGTGGGCAGAAAATAGACATGTCTCAAAATAAATTAGTCTGAGTCTGAACGTGGTATCAACGCACTTAGCAACTGCATAGCCCTCTTTTTGCTATCGTGCCATTAGGCAATACTGGCAGGACTGGGTTCCCTTGTACTCCCTCTTAAAAAGTCAATGCTAGGTTGCTGTGAACAGAAAAAGGCAAAAGGATGAACGTTTCTTCCCAAGGACAGGGCAGATCTCTTTAAATAATATCTCATTTTTACCTCTGGCTGGTTTGTTTCATAAGGAGCTGCCTAATCTAGTGGTTTTTTCTTTCATTTTCTCCTGTGAATGGTAGGTGGGGTTCACTGAAAATGAGACAGATGTTGTGACAATGCTGCTAGGAACTGAGTGAGTTGGAAGATGTTACTTGGCATCCAGAGTTGCTCTGGCACATCTTTACTGGCACATCTTTACCCCATGCTCCAGACCTTTGGACTGTTGATGAGTTCAGGGGTGGGGAAGAGGATAATGCGTTTCCGTGAGGATTGCAAGTGTTTCAGCAGTCATTAGGGAGAGACAGGAAATGACTCTGATAATTGGCTTCTGACAGATTTGAACATGAGAACATGATTCAGCAGAGCAGAAGAGCCATACGTACAGTGTCCAGTTAATTTTGGTTTTAATTTTCTTAATTTCATAGATAGCAGGTAAGACTGACAATGGAATTTGGACTAGAAATGCCATGTAATAGGTCGATAGCTGGAAACATCTGATCATGTACGTCATAAGAGAATTAAATACACTCTGCTGATTCACTTCATTTCTTGCTTGTTCATCTTGCTTGCGCTGAGGGAAGTTGTGCACTTGAGAGGATCTGGGGAAAGGAGTAAGATTTCAGTAAGTTTGAGAGGATAGGAACATGTGCACATAAATGGGTTATTTTTCCCTTGCCTGTGTTGCTGTTTCAGAAGGCTGATTATTTAAGACAGAAAATGATACCATATGTGCCTGACAAACTGCAGGGTATTTCTGCTGTGGCAGTGAGCCATGGTAGCATGGTTTCAGTCAGGATTTCTATTCCCAATCCTACCAGTCCACTTTTCAGACTCTCAGTGAGGGCTCCACATCCATGTTTCTATCTGTAGTTAGAAACTACAAAGCAAGAGAGAATCCAACCAAATTGTCATGCATTGGCTCAGCAAACTATACAGGTGTCGCTGGGAGAGGCATTGCAGCTGTACTTCAGTGATTATAAAGGTCAGTATGCATTTCCACGAATGCTCCTGATTCCAAAGATGTGGAACTCAATTGCAGAAATCAGTTCAGTCAGCACAGAGGTTTGGCGCAGGAGTTCTCAGAACACGAACCTGTTTGCTTTTACAAAATGTGCTGAAGATGCAGGAGTGGGAGTCGTTAAGATAACAGCCGATGCAGTAAAACCATGTGTAACTGCAGTTATGTATTGGCTTGACTCATGCCAGTCATTGCTGCCTTCAATCTGCGGAAAGGGAGCAGCAGGGGTTCATATATGTAGCTAGGGGAAGAGTTTAGCCCAGCTAAGAAATTAAGAAATTACTTAATAATGTATAAGAAATGCTGCATCTTTCTTTTCAGTATTTTGCAAGGTTTTCAAAGTTCCCTTTTAAAGACAGATGCAGCCTTTCCTTCCTTTTGTTTTCATTTTTCCACTTATTTGATTGTGTTTTGTTTCTACCCTGTCTAGCTCGCGTTCCGCACGTCCTGTAAAACCAAGAGGGATGTTACTGTTTTTGTTTAACAGCTTAAACTTGGGCAGATTATTCTGTTGCCAACATCTCTTGGTTGGTGTGCAATGGAAATCTACCCATGGACTCACGTTGATGAGGTTGTGGAAACAATGTTTGCTAGTGAATGCCAGCCCCATGACTGGCATAGAAAGGACAGCACGTGCTTCAGGAATACTTTAAAGCAGTATTTTGGACTTTGAAGCCAGCAGATTCAGAAAGGGAGAATGACGGAGAGGAACTAGTTGAGCTTCTGTTTTTTTCTGAGCATGTTTTATTGTTTCCAGTGGTTGAGCGCACGCTGTGCCTTGCTTTGGGCAGGATGGCGGGACTGTGGCATGAGCGTCTCTCCTGGGAAGTCAATGCACAGGGGCCACAGTGGAGTCATGTGCCAGTAGTGGGGTTCCCTCAGTGCATTCCCTGCTTTTCACAGAGGCAGGACAGATGGGGTGGCCTCTGTCTCCCTCTGACACCGCAGGGCAGATCCAGCTCCCCGGCAGTTTCCCCGCCTGCTGTGTCCGGCACGTGAGGAGATGAGAAGGGGAAAGGGTGCTGGGCCAGACTGCAAATATGGGGAGACTGAGGCCCAGCGGCAGCAGAACATGGGAAAAAGCTGATGCCGTGAGCCTCGCATCCGAAGCATGGTCTGCCTTTCATGAACTCATCTTTCAATACTACCGCAGGCAGAATTTTTCTTTGGGGCCAACTTGAAGCCTGCTGTAAACAAGTGGCCAAACTTCCACTTACATTCCATCTCCTTTCCCCTAGATCGTAATGGTTTTCTATGGCACACAGAAGCAATATAAAAATCATTCCTGTGTTTTTCTGCATCATTAAAGAACGTTCCTTAAGCCCTTGGTAACTTGGGACTTGGGGTCTGCCGCTGCTCGTCTGTGTGCAGTAGAAACCAGGCCCACACTGATGATGATTTTGGTGTTAACTCTCCCAGTATCTGAAGGGCTTTTCTTTTTGTTAAAGGTTTTGTGTCTTCTTTGAAAAAAAATGGTCAAGAGTTTGTCTGGTCTTCTTGGGGAGAATTTCTGTGAATAGGAAATGAATTAATCCATTTGGATTTTACCAAAAACTTCTACATCGAGTGGATTTAAAATATATTTAAAATGTTTATTTAAAATCCAAGTCAAATGATTTTTAACAAACTGTCTCTAGACAGAAGAAACGGACTTTTTGGAGTAACTGTATTGTTTATTCTTTGTATTGCAGTAGCACCTAGAGAACCCTATTGTGCTAGATGCGGAGCAAACATATCACAGAGATGGTCCCTGCCCATATGAGCTTACAGCCTTCAGCTTAGCCTCTGCATCGCCCTGCTGGGGATTAACCAGGCATTCATTCTTGTTACATGCTTCTGCCATTTTAGCTGGGTTCTCTTGGGGCAATGAGGTCAAACCTGCAAGCTTGATTTCCTCATTACCCCCACCAGAGAAAAGATCAAGTAGGAGGCAAACTTCAGAGAGCTGAACAACTTGCCCTTTCCCGCCGTATATTTCTCAAACTGATTTTTCACATGCTGTAGATACCAAGCCTGTAGCTGAGCCATGTGGGCTTCCTGAGATCACTGCTTCTCCTTGAAGAGCTGTGGTTTCCTTGTTCCCAGTGTCCTCAGGCAGATAGAGGTGTTTGGATGAAAGGAAGCCTTTTCAGTGGTTAATGGTTTATATTATTCTAAAAAAAAAAAAGTTTTCTTTTTTGTTTTGCCTTCTAAGTTTTCATTCTCATTCAGTACCTTCCCACGCTTGCTGCCATATGGGGCAACGGGAAAGGATATAATAAAAAGCAAACCTGACATCACACATGCACGCTGTCAATCATCAAAGTATCAAAAACAAAGCTTGCAAGAGCACAGACTTGTATAAATGTGGAGGGGAAAAAAAAAGGGACACTGACTAAGCACATCAGGCCATCTTGTCCCTTTGGGCAGCTTTAAGTTAGGGTGGAAGAAACTCCACCCATTTTTTGAGCTTGCCTCCTGGGTCACCATCCCATCCTTTTCCACCTCCTCTCTCAACCCTCAGGTATAGCTGGGATTTGTCTCTTCTAATTTACAGAGCCTTAGAGAGACAGTCCCAGGGAGGGATGAGCGAGGAATCCTTAACATTGGTTCACGCTTGATCAAGTTATGGGGTCTTAGGGGCAAAAGAAGCCAAAAGATAATTTCTCTGGACCTGTCTGTTCCCTTCTTTACTCTCACTCAGTGGCATGGACTGGCTCCTACAGGCTGGGAAGGTGATGGGATCATGTGAATGAAGAGGAAGGGGCAACTTCTCTGTCTATGCTTGTTTTTAGGCAGATCCCATCTGCTGTTTATCCCTCCCATCTGCAAAAGAGCAAGGGAGAGCCATTGTGCTTCGTTTGCGGGGGTGTGAAAGGAATGGGGTGCGAAAAGTAAACCTAGAGCAAAAAATCTAATTAAGGATAACAAACACGCAAGTCAGAGAAAGGGAGAAGAGAGGTCTGGACCTTGGCAAACAGAGAAGTTGAATTGTGGTTTCCAGTGTGTGCTAGAGCCTAGCTCTGATTGAAGCCACGTGGCTTGTGAATAATGCGGGCAGAAGCAGAGCAACTGGCAGTTTGGCATTGTGTTAGAGAGGAAGGACAGCTCTTTCTGCTGAGGTGTGTCTAACTTGTTACCCCCCAGAAATAAATAAATAAATATCCTGAAGCTCTGTGTGTCTTTGGTGCAGCTCAGCAGAGCTGTCTCTGAACCCCTGGTCAAGGAGACCTTGTTCTTGCCCTACGTCTCGCAAGGCAAGGGCAATGTTGGGAACAGCACTTTCAAAACACAATGCAGAGTGCTCTGAAACCAAATCCCTCTGCCTGCAAATAAGAAAATTGGGTTTCTTATTACTTGTTTCTAAATGTTTTGTCACAAACTTCCTTTGGAGATGGGGAAGATGAAAAAAAATGGGATGAGTGCTCCCTGGCCCAAGCTTAATATCCAGAATCTCTACTTCGAGGTCTCAAGGAAGAAGGGCTTCCTCAAAGAAGTCTCCTGTCCACCACCTATGACGCACCATGCATCTCTGGGAGATGCACAAGCTGCCACCAATGTGCTTTGAGGTTACGACACCCAGCCCCCTGTAGCTAAGGAAGAAAAAAAAAATATTCTTTACCTCCGTAGAGATGGGTCTAGATACAGTCATCTGAGTCCCACGTACCCCAGAAGTCTGGGGGAGCTTGGATGTGGACTCCTGTGACCTGTTACAGGAACAGGCTCAAACAGGTACTATTTGGATGTGAATCCAAATCCAAATTCCCACAGATTTTTGGCTGCGAGCCTTTATTCTACCTCTAATTCCACAAAAGAAAAAGAAACAACAAACAATAAAGTAAAAGGTGCTTTTAAAATACCATGAGGAGAGAAACTGCCATGGAAATAAATAGCAAAAATAACAATGTTAACATTTCTGGTGTCACAGCAACTCTGAAATTCAAGTAGTGTGCACATGCCTACAGCACTTTCTCACAGCCACTGTCGGCGCAGCCTGAGGTTCAGAGCTCAGATTGTGTCACGTTGTTCACTGAAACAACCAACTCCTCCCTGGTGCTGGAATGGATTTAGAGAGAAGGGGAGAGGAAAGATGGATGCAGTCTCTGCTGATAATCAGGTCTTTACTGTGCCCACCTGATACTGCACTTTAGTGGGACAAAGATGCAAAGTTCTCTTATTTCTGTCCCTGTCTGTCATGCCTGAGATATAATGGCCATGCTTCAGAGTTGGAAAGGGTATTGCTTCAAATAGTCCCCCATCCGCCTAGGTAGAGGGAGCTGGTCCACGTCGGCTGTAGACTTGTTAATCCGTAGCCGGCACAGGTGCTGTAGACTGGGGATGTTGTCTTTGCGGCTGAGCGGCCGGATGAGTTTCAAGTGTACTGCAGCTGCTGCCATCTCTTTTTGCATGGGAGGTAGAGGAGACGGAGGCGGGTAAGGAGCCTCATTCTTGCTTTCCGTTGTGCAGGACATGACATAATGCTGGATAAGACTGACCACATCTGGGAAGGCCAGGATGCGAGGTTTGGACAAGTAGTTTGAGTCTAGCCGGAACTTGCTGTCAGTGTATTCAATGCGCACGTTGGTGGGACCTCGATTGGTCTTGACGGAGAGTGTGAACAGGTAGCTGGGGTGGGTGCTGTCCCGTACCAGGAAGGTGCCCTCGGGCATCTTTTGGAGATGCTGCTTGGCCTCACTGGCAGTGATAGATCCCCAGTACCAACCTGGAAAAGCATCCCAGAAAGAACTTGTCAGGGAAAGAATGTATTAAAGGACTGGCAGTGTATTTAGAGAAGCCTCAAAGCCTACTGAGTTCAGGGCTTGGGAAGTAACCAGGGTTTCCTACCTATGCTTGTCATTGCTGTGCTGGGGTTTGGGATGGGAATGACTACTTCTGCAGCTACTGCAGTTTACAGAGAAAGAGGGGCCTTTTTGCAATTCTTTCTCCTGATTCAGTTACAAAAGACAAAGCTTTTGCTTACACTAGTAATAAATTACTTCATGATACAAGTTTGTAGAGACTGAAAATACACTTGCTGTGTCCACAAGAGTCAGCCATGGCTGTGACACAACCAGGTCCCTATCTGAAGTGGGATCAGGAGATTCTTCCTGGAGCTCAGATTGCAGAGTTGACTCCCTATCCCTATAGCCTTCTGACCCCTTGACCTTGTGACTTGAGCCTTACCAGATTCTCGCAGATAGGAGAAAGTTTTTGCAATGCAGAGAAGGTCTTCTTCAGGGTCTCGTGTCTGAGGTGGGTTGCTGTCTGGAACTGGTGCTGCAAAGGCAGGCGCGGACTCCTGGAAGGCCATCACTGGGAGAGGCTGCATGATCGGCTCTGACAAATCCACTGCAATGCCCCTGAGTGACAGTCTCCTGATCTTTTCCTCCGCCAGCAAAGGATAAGGTCTGAAATGAAGGGCATACTCTGCTATTTTTTCTTGCTTTGAAATAGGTTGCAGTGTCTGTTCAGTGCATGCTACATTGTACTACAACATGTTATCTTTTATAAACAGATCCTCAATATGATTATGTTTCAAACAGAGAGAGGCAAGGGGGGAAAAATTACACAGCTAAAGATGAGCCCTTAGAAAGAGGGAGAGAGAGTTGGCCTCTTTCACCGTGTAAAAGGTGGCCTATCTTGCAATTTAGGTTGATTTGAAACCTGGTGGTTTTAGATGTTGCCTTTTAATATGTAGTTTTAGAGGCAGTAAGGTTCATAGCATTACAGCTTCACTTGCATCATTACAATGTTGGAGCATTTATTTTTCTGCCAGTGGATTTATTAGTCATTTACCATAATATAATTAGAAGCAGAATGGGGAATAGCTTGTGTTTTGTCCTACCAGCTTACTGCTGAAGGTTGACCTGATCCTAAATGTGTCTGTTAGAACTCAGGGTGAGCTCATCTTGTAGTAGAATAATGCGAATTCTTGTTTTAGCCAAGCCTGTGCACTACACAAACCCTAGTGTTCAACGGCATGACAGAGATCTCAGTGCAACTGTAATCCCTGCAGGATTACAGCAGTAGGAGGTTCTGCCATGACTGGGCTGCTATGAACATTAATCCCTCTGTGGCCTAAAGAGAGTGTTAGTGTAGCCATTCAGCATCTAAGTGCAGTTTCACAAAGCCGGGAGCTCTCATGGGCCATGGGTGCTCCTTCTCTGCAGCATGGAGATTCCTAAAGGAAGGCAGAGCTCCAGGGGGAGGATGGATGTTGGGGCCCGGGGAAGTCTTAATTCTCAGGCAATCTCCTGAGCAAAAACATTAGTTTCTGTCTTTTCTTCTAGGCTCTTTGCCTTTGTGTGTCCTGTACTGCTGCATGTCCTGTGTTATATCCCCCACATGCACTCACTTGCTTGAGACCTTCTTTCAGACACGTAACATAAAAGATGAGTTTCCAGAGAAATAAAACACAGTCCTCAAGAGAGGAAGCCGTCAAGAGATGGTCACAGCACCACTGGAGCTGATGGTGATTGCAAAGGCAGCAGCCCCCTCCTCCCACATCACTGAAGAGAGAAGCGGAAGGAGACTTTGAAGTCATAAGCACTTCCCTTCTGATCTTCCTCCTATTCTATGCTTTATGTGAACAGTGACACTTTAGGTACATACATACATGTGTTGTAAACTAATCTGGGCCTGATCATAGCTGCAATCCACCTTCTCAAACTGCCAAGTCTCAGGTATGGGACAGGGAGCAGGAAGAAGGGATTTGGGGGAAAAGTAGATTAAAGATAACCTGAAAAGGACTTCACAGTGATTTGTGAGTGAGAACCACGATCAGTTCCATGACTCTGCATTTCTAATAAAACCACGTAGGTTTGGAGTAAGGTTTTTGTAAAACCACTGGTAAAATTGAATCTATGGAGAAATGCTTTTTGCCTGTGCAATACATGGCAAAACCCCACTGTTCTGTTGGTATTTAGAAAAGAACATTCTTCCTTTTTCCATATGTCAAATCACATTTCAGAAGCAGGATGTCTACTTGGCATTCATGGCATTTGATCCTCATTTCTTAATTTCTATTCATGGGTAGGAAGCCAAACCTAATAAAAGTGATTGCTGGCCCTTATCTTCACCAGGCACCCTTGATCACAGGGACTGCGTTTTCAGTGGCTTTCACAGAACAGTGGATCTGACTATACTTTTATACCTGGAGATCACTGTTGGAAACCCTCTGAGTTCTCTTTTAAGTCCCACCTGAGCTACATTTGTAGGTGTTGAGGGCTGCACTTTTAAAGATATTTGGATGTCTCCCTCTTAATGTCATGGTCTTCACAAATGTCTAGCTACCTGCCTCCT
Organism: Fulmarus glacialis; assembly: GCF_000690835.1. NCBI lineage: Eukaryota > Metazoa > Chordata > Aves > Procellariiformes > Procellariidae > Fulmarus > Fulmarus glacialis. The sequence continues at coordinate 3,336 of NW_009222959.1, read as the reverse complement.
TGGGGAAAGGAGATTGCTGATTCTCTATTTCCCCCCTTTTTGAGCAAGGAGGACTATAAACCAGATCCTTCACTGTACTGAACCTAATATAATAGTTCGCGCTGTGCAATGAGGGCATTACACAGGACTGTTGGCAGAGCATTCTCTCTCAGGTGCCTTATACCGACTGTTCACTGAGCTGAAAATGACTGTGACCAATGTTAAGTAAAATCAGTCCTGCACTGCTCACTGCCCACTCGCTCCCCAGAACTTGAATACTGCAGTCCAAATTCCAAATCTCTCTGAACTTATTTTCTCCTGGAAAGTTTTTCTGGCTTACCCTTTGGGAAGGGTTTAGAACACAAAGAAAACTTTTCTCGTTCCTAGCATGAAACTACTTTTTTAATTTTTATATACCTAGTTTGGAGAGGAAATTGGGAATTGGCTAAGAGCCTGGGAAGGAAGGGAGAGATAGCGAAGCTACATGGGGAAATGTACTCCCATTTCATTGCAGAAAGTTGTTAATTCAAGGGCTGTACCAGTTCACAGTTCGGTCCTCCAAAAGACACATCAACTATGTGAATTGGTCAGTAGGTTTCTTTTACAGAGCCACTGTGGGTCTCTCTGATGCAGAGCCCATGTGCTTGACGTGAGGTTTCCCACTGTGCTCGCTCTCTGCTGCCTTACACTTTCTACCACCTGAAGCTGAAGGAGCCCAAACCCTATGCAGCCAGAGAAGGGCCATGCTTATACTCTTCCTATTTTCCTTCCATATACCTGCCTTATGCCCCTCTCTCCCCCTACAAAAAGTCCTATTGCAGCTGTAGTCTCAAAGGAGCACGGTGGGATTAGAAATTCTCATAGACCGGGAGGTGCTGATGCCCTAAACAACTTTGTACATAGGTTGAAGAAAAAAGAGCTGCTGCTGTGACCAGAGCAGCTCCAAGCACAGGAAAGGGAGAGCAGAGAGATCAGCCAGTAATGGCAGACTACAACTTTTAATGCAAGTACATTTGCAAGAGGGATAAGAAGAGTTTGCTGGAATAAGGACATGTTGAAAAAGGTATGCTGACATGAAAAAGTCAGTCCTTTAATGGGACAAAGTAAGTATTTGAAAATAATTAGTGCTTGTAAGAAAGAAAGTAGAGGAGAGACGTGGAGGATCAGGACTGAACAGAGTGAAGTGTTAGTACAACAGCTGCGATGAGGAGGAAAACAAATATATAAAATTTGACATGTCTAGCTGGTACTCTGTGTGGAGTCTCAAATGAAAGAGCAAATAACTTCCCTGTGCTTTGGCAATTAGTGTTTCAAAAAGCCTTGGAAAGCCAAAAAAGTTCAAGAGAATCAGGTATGTCTGATATCATTTAGTGTTAGCTTTGCAGTTACTTTGCTGATAAGCTAAAACTTTGTAACACAGTACAAATAGTACAAGAAAAAGTGTGTCGAGCTGTTATCCCTTCCATCAGCCACGTCCCAAGACTCCCAGGGGAGCTTGGTCTGAATAGGAGGCAGAATATGGAGTCTAGGATATACGAAATCCTGGAGGATAATGAAAACTGAGAAATAAATGGTCATAAAAAAAGATATTAAGAGACAACCACCTACACATCTGGCTACGTAACGAGTTCTTAGTGGGTGAAGGGAAGCAGTAGCCCTGGAGAAAAGCTTCAGATAAGGGTTTCACAAAACCTAGGTTGAAAAACAAATTCCCTTTGCCATGGCTATAGGAACGGCAGCAGTAGACTGAAAATGAGAGCGAAAACAAACCCACTTGAGTAGTAGGAAAGTATTGGTAAGCACGAGCACTGCTTGTCTGTGGAACAGATTTTGGGGGGAAATGGCAGAAAAATCCCTGTGCTTTAGTCATTTAAAGCAGACAAGGCAAATGCATTGCCGCTGAGGGCAGGAGGGATGGGCAATATGACATTACGGCTCAGGCTGAAACAGATGCTGACACTTTCCAAATAGGCAGCACGTGTAAAAATGCTGAATGATTCCTGCAGACCAGGTATTTACGCATGTTGATGACCTGAGCTGATCATACAGACACTGAAATGCCAACACACCGGTGCCAGACACCGCTACCAGAGAAGGGACTTTGATGTTACCTGTTTTACTGAACAAAGGTGGTGTAACAAAGGTGGTGTAAAGTATGGGTAAGTCTGTATATATGTACATATATTTCATCTTACCCGTAAAAGCAATAGAAACAGGAAATTAGGTGTTTAGCATAAATATTTACTTAGAAATCGACAAAAACGTTGAAGTCCAGGGAAGTTTTTCCCTGTAAGCAGTTTGTTTCCACCAGGACATTAGAGAACACCTACGGTCTCGAGTTTGTGTCCCTGCTGGTGTTGCACACACACCACTGAACAACACATCCAAGTTTTTACTAATTTTTACTCCCCCAAAGACTTTGAATACCATGTAGTTTTTCAGCAATAGAAAACATGGAAATCAGGAATACTTTATGGTCTTATGATTTTGGCTGTGGAATTTAAAAAGCAGACACATAGCACACACATGCAGAACTTAGCACTCGGCCAGCGTCAGTCATTCCCGTTCCATTACAATCACACATGGCAACGCACACGAGCTGAAAAACTGTCCCAGAGAATCTTACTAATTACAATTATCAAACCACAGCTTTTAAAAGAAGGCTGCAAAGTATCTTACCCCTGAACACAGAGGATCATGTCACTCCTGGACCAAGGGAAAAGCATTAAGTCTTCAAGAAGGTGGGAAATGCTTTCTCCTTGTCTCTTTTTTTCTTCTCGTCTCCTTTTTCTTTGCTTCCCAGAAGGAGCAGGCTAGTTCCAGCCTCGAGTTAGGGGTTCACGGTGAGAGAAGGCTGGAGAGTCCCAGCAGACCCTTTCCGCAGTAGGTTGTGTTTCAGACACAGAAAAAGCCAAGCAGAAGGCGAATCAGACTGTCCGAGAAAGACTCTGCGGATTGTTTAGCAACTTTGGCCAGGAAAACGCGTGCACTTTCAGTGCTTTAGAAAATAATGTATTCTTGTTCTGCTTTTCAGAAAATGACGACGAAAAAAGTTTTAAAAATAACCAAAGAAAAGGGAAATTATGTATGTTTAAAGAGGAAATATTCTTCCTTCAGAGCAATCTTTTAGAAAAAATATTCAGAGCACTCTGAAATAATAATAAATAGATACCAATAAATAATATCCCCCCGAGTGCTTGGGGGCAGAGAGCCGGGAGCGCAGCAACCCGCTTTTTCACTGACTCCAGAAGTAATGAAGCTCCGAGAAAAAAACCCAACCTACTAAGTAATCTTTTGTTTGCCCCTTTTAATCTGTTCCAGGAAGTGAGGGATTCCTGGAATCGTATTGTATTCACA
>NW_009222958.1:639-30289 GCF_000690835.1 Fulmarus glacialis | reverse complement strand
AGCGCTGCCAAGGATGGGCAAAACGAGGGCGTTTAGCAGAGACAGGGCGGCAGGAGGGGCGTTCAGAGGCCCGGGAAAGACACAGGTGTCAAGCTAATGATTTTCGTAGTTTTTCACATAACAAAAGGTTTCCCCTTACATCAGTGTTATTAAGTGATGTCGTTTGCACGCTAAGAAGCAACTGCAAATGAAAAATGAAGTGAACAGACCCTCTCATCTTTGCACACAATAATAGATAAAGGTGTTAATGCCTGCTTGTGGGCAGAGCAGGAGTCGGTTACAAAACAGGCTGGACTTTTTCCCCAAGAAAGAAAGATCATACAACCTTTGTGTTCCAGAGGCTGAACCTAGTTTATGTCAGAATTACAAAGTCCAGTGGTTAAAATTGCCACGCTGTGCCCTCAATGGGCGTTTTCTGAAGGCACCCGTTCGCGTAATAGGGTAACACTTGCAGGTCTGTGATCGGCCTTCCCGCTCACCTCTTCACAGCGCTGCGGCAACAACTGAGGAGATTACGAGGCATTTTATTTTTCCCTCTGCTTCCTATCAAAGGGCGAACGCAAGCTTCCCTTTTCTTCCTGGTGCCACAGCATCTCCTCTGCTGAGGATGTCAATCACCGGTAGGAAAAAAAAAACATTTCTGTGTTTCATTGTGATCTGCGGCCTGGAGCGTAAATTTCAAATTAAGTACTTTCTGCAAACCATGGTGAATGACTTGTTATCAGTAGGAGGTTTGCGATAAAGGGGAGGAAATTGTCTTTTGATAGTAAATAAAAGTTTCATAATTATTTATTTCTGTCACATTCATTTTTAGTAAGTTCCTGTTTGGTTTTCAGAGTGCTACCTTATCAGCTCATCGCTATTTGTGTCCTCATTTTTCTTCTGCTTTTCTTTACCTGCTCTGTTTTTTTGTAGTGATTTTCTTTGCCTGTGGCAGCTCCCAGCCAATGAACCTCACTTGTATTTTTTGTCCAATCCACGCGCTAAAACAACCAGTCATTGAGGTTGGTAATGAAATGTCATTGTAAGTTCCTGCTCCACTCAGGTTTAGGCTATTGCCATTGTAGCCTTAAAGGGCAGAAACATCTTATCCTTGCTGGAAGCTGGAATTCCAGACCGTTGGAGTGCGTGTCATGGATCACAGAGGGGAATTCCTGTGGGTCCCGCAGTGCCTGGCTCTGGCGTGCCTCCCGAGGGAGCCGTGCAGATGGCAGGTGCCGAGACACAGAAGATGTGCGGGCTCACAGACCAGGCAGCAAATGCTTGTTTGCTGGACATTTTCAAGCAAATTCACAGCTAGAAGCAGAGGTAAAAAGAAAAGGGAAGTGAGTGCATTACGGAGTCACTGAATGGTTGAGGTTGGAAGGTCTCTGCCGGTCATCTGGTCCAACGCCCCTATGCAAGCAGGGCCACCCAGAGCTGGTTGCCCAGGACCGTGTCCAGATAGATAGCTTCTGAATATCTCCAAGGACTCCACAGCTCCTCTGGGCAACCTGTGCCAGTGCTTGGTCACTCTCACAGTGAAAAAATGTTTTTCCTTACGTTCAGAGGGAACCTCCTGTGTTTCAGTGTGTGCCCACTGCCTCTTGTTCTGTCGCTTGGGCACCACTGAAAAAAGCCTGGCTCCATCTTCTTTGCACCCTCCCTTCAGATATTTATATACACTGATAAGATCCCCCCTGAGCCTTTTCTAGCCTTCCCCGACCAGTTCTCTCAGCCTTTCCTTATGGGAGAGATGCTCCAGCCCCTTAATCATCTTAGTGGCCTTTTACTGGGCTCTTTCCCGTGGAGACCCAGCACTCCAGGTGTGGCCTCACCAGTGCTGAGTAGAGGGGAAGGATCACTTCCCTCAGCCTGCTGGCAACACTCCTTCTAATGCAGTCCAGGATGCCATTAGCCTTCTTTGCTCTAAGGGCATGTTGTTGGCTCATGCTCAATTTGCTGTCCACCTGGACTCCCAGTCCTTTCTGCAAAGCTGTTTTCCAGCTGGTCGGCCCCCAGCATGTACTGGTGCCTGGAGCTGTTCTTCCCCGGGCGCAGGACTTTGCACTTCCCCTTGTTGAACCGCATGAGGTTTCTGTCAGCCCATTTCTCCAGCCTGTCGAGGTCCCTCTGGATGCCAGCACCCTCTGGTGTATCAGCCACTCCTCCCAGTTTTGTGTCATCTGCAGACTTGCAGAGGGTACGCTCTGCCCCGTCATCCAGATCATTAATGAAGCTGTTGAACAGGATTGAACCCAGTATTGACCCCTGCTGTACACATTAGTTACAGGCCTCCAACTAGACTTTGTTCCACTGGTCACCACCCTCTGGGTGCAGCCGTTCAGACAGTTTTCAGTCCACCTCACTGTCTGCTCATCCAGCCCATACTTAATCAGCTTCTCTGTGAGGATCTTACGGGAGACAGTGACAAAAGTCTAGGTAGACAATGTCCACTGCTCTCCCCTCGTCTACCAAGCCAGTAGTTTCATCGTAGGAGTTTATCAAGTTGGTCAAGCGTGACTTTCCCTTGGTGAATCCATGCTGACTACTCCTGATGACTTTCTTGCTCTTCATGTGTCTGGAAATGATGTCCAGGATTAGCTGGATTAGTCCATAATCTTCCCAGGGATCGAGGTGAGGCTGACTGGCCTGTAGGTCCCAGGGTCCTCCGTCCTACCTTTTTTGAAGTTAGGAGTGGTGTTTTTCTTTCCTCCAGTCTTCAGGCGCTTCTCACAACTACCATGATCATTCAAAGATGATCGAGAGTGGCCTTGCAATGACATCTGTCAGCTCCCTCAGCACTTGTGGGTGCATCCCATCAGGGCCCATGGACTTACATATGTCTATGTTGCTTAAGTATTCCCTACCTGATCCTCTTCTTTGCTCTGGACTTTCACCTTGGTCTCTGGGGCCTGGGATTCCTGAAGGGCTGTTACATCAACATTTAATACAGTATTTATGAATATGGAGGCTAAGCCTCTGGGAGGAGGAACAGGTGGTTGCCTGAGAAGCGATTTGATCATTTTGTGTTGTAAATACATTGTCCACATTTGCACCTTTAAGATGCAAACTTCGCAGGGCCAGAACATGGTTTTATCTGCTGTAGTAATTTTACTGTATGGGCATACAAAGAATGGGCTAGTCAGAGGTCAGAGCACTTGCCTGGGACACCGGGAAATCCTGCGCTCCTTTCACTGACCAGCTGCCTTCTGCCTGCCTGACTCCAGGAGCAAGCTGCTGAGATCTCCAGAGATCCACAACGAGAACCATATTACCATGTTAGCACAGCCATAGATAGACCATACATAGGTTAATTGACCCTGCTGAGAGACCAGATTTATTAGCCAGGCACATTAATTTTAAGATCCAAACAGTATCTTTGCCCAGTATTGCATGGTGCTGCACCAGCTTGTCTGCAGATAGCTCAGGGATTTCTGATACAGCACTGCACTGTGGCAGACTAACCTGCCCTTAGCTTGCCCCATGTTCCAGTTCCCCACATATGCCATGTAGACAATTTTCTTTAACTGGCAGGAATTTTGTGCATCTAATTAGCATATGAAATGACAAGAAAGAGTAGAAATTACACTGAGATACTAAAAACAGTTTTCCTTTACAGAACTTTATCAACTATCTTGTTACTAGAAATATTTTACATTTTTACTTTTGAAGTATAGCAAAAATATGTGGCAGCTAATATTTAATTATTTTCCTTTTTCATGCACCTGTGAACTCGGAATAGCCCTCTCCGAACATTCAGGATTTTACCCATTAAAGCATAGCTCTGGGGATGCAATTAGTAGAGTAATTAGTTTTTCATAATTCCATGTACTTTGAAGCTGGGAACTGTGATTCTGACTTGCTCCTAGGCTCTGCTATGTGCTGTATTTCTATTAAGTAACTTCTGTATTTCCCAAATCCCAGCTTTTCTTTTAATTAGCAAGTGTATATCTCTGTCAGTGATGGTTGCAAAGCAAGTTTAAAAAATGCAAAGTGAGTGAGATTGATACAGAGTTGATTTTACAAGGGTGCTGGAACAAGAGAGTTATGCATGTATCATTCATCGCAGCTACCTCACATGTCCTGTTTCGGTCCTTTGAAGTATGAATTTTGTTAACCGTTTCACTCTGTGTTGCAAAGGCAAGAAGAAAACTGCAGATCTGTAGCTTACTCTGACCTAGTCTGCGCTAGAATGTTTTGCTGGTAGAGCTACCCTAGGCACATGAACAACAAAGAAATATCTCACCTGTTAAAACTAGTGCTGCCAGGTTCATCATACATCTGAGTTTCCAGAGTTGTTCTTTTTCATCCCCCAGACAGAATGTGGGCAGAATTTTAGGACCTTGGCTATCTGTTTGAAATTTCCAGGTTTGTTGGAGGTGGGTGGTGCTAGATCTGAGACAACCCAGAGTCCCATGGTACAGATGGAAGCAAAGGGAGCAGGATGAGATCATAGTTACTTAATCAATTTCATTTTTAAAGCTGTAAGCAGAACAATGACAAAAAAAGAGATGCAACTAAATGCAACTAAAACTGCAGCTAAATGATCACTTACACAATTACAATGCACAGAGATAAAATCAGTCCAAACCTTTCCCACTAATTCTCTGCCTCTGAGCCCTCTGAGCGCATTTTTTTTACACACGTGAAAGAAAGAGAAGGTTCATAATAGGCCATACATGCAGTCTAACATGAAGTCTGCAACAAGTGCTTTGTCACGACAGTATGAAAGTGTAAGAGGTGCTTATTTTTGCCAAACTGCACTTTTTCCGGTGTCCCAGGACTCTGTGTGATGCCACCTGTGAGGTGGCTATAACCATGTCTTCATTATGAGATTTTGCTAGCGTAACAGTCAGCCTGAGGTGATAGCACTGCACACTCTTCATTGACAGCTCTGCTGGCAGAAGTAGATCTGTTGATCTTCACATCTGAAGTGTGACCCCTCGGCATGTTACTTCCCATGGAAGAGAGGACCATTTCCCCTTTTACATGTAGCATTTCAGCCTCTCTCCCGCTCTTTTACCTGCTGTGCCAGAGGCAGGTAACAGGCAGCAGGTACCTGCTGACTGTGGGAAGTTTGCCCCGGAGTTGTCGGGCAAGGAGAGGCACAATGCTAAAGCCAGAAGATGAGTTCCTCCATTTGGTCCTGCCCTTACATATACTCTCCAGTCTGTTTTCTGTAGCCCCTTCTTAGGTGAGATTCAGCACGTGTGACCCATCTTGTCTCACGTGACTTGGCATACCAGAAACGTTGTCCCCTGCCTTGTGACAGCTGTCTGAGAAAGAGAGTGATGGGCTGGAACAAGGGCCAGGTGTGATGCCCAGAGAAGCCTTGTGGGAAGACCGTCAGCAGTCTGGCACCAAAGGAGGTGCCACTAAGCAAGCTTTCATAACTAGGAGCTAGCATGGGGGCAAGGAGGCTAGCACTGGGCTGGCTCTTGATCTGCAATAACTCCCCCCACCTTATGTCTTCCAGAGAACATCCTCTTCTTAATGAAGGAGTCTTGCTCCGTACAAAAAAGGCTCTGAGATGATGGTATCATTAGACCTTCACCTTGACTAATTACTGTTATTTTTGGTTCTTTTGCAAAATCAGGAGATATCTGATCTATCCAAGCACCAATCTCTATTGAAAAAAAAGTCATATATCCACCACGACCTCATAGTAGAAAAACTTCAATTCATTTAGGTCCCTTAGTTCTTCTTTGCCCAAATGCCTACATCTCTTAAGTCCTTAAGAAGGCATACTGCCAGGAGCTGAGTTTTTCATTAGATCAGAAAATTGCTCTTATAGCTTTGTTATTATATATGCTATTAACATACAGGCATAGTCCTAAAAAAAAAAATCTTGAAAAAACAACCATGTCCCATAAATATAAATGTTGACATATTGGCTAAGTTTCTAAACAAATGGGTCACAATGTTTTATTTTGACCAAACATAATTTCAAGTTATGTATTCAGATATAAAGTAAAACTGCAAAGCCATGTTTCAATCCTATTAGAGCAACCATAGACCCAACTTGGTACACCTTGGATACTGGTACTTTTCTTTTGAAGCCATTCGTGCACCAAAAATACAGCCTATCAAGGAAAAAAAAAGAACATGAGAAAGCACACAAATAACGGCACAGTGGTGTTTGTATTCATTGTAGCACATCAGTATTTCACCCATTAATTTTAGAAGTCTCTTATCATTTTGTCATATTATAACTGTTTTGCTTTTCTCTGAAGGACCACACTTTTCCAACTCTCTAATATCCAGTAAATAATCTATTCCTAGGTGGTCACAACTTTGCAAAAGGAACAAAGGCTAACAACAGACATTTTGTTTGGAATTTCTGATCGTTTATTTTACTACTTGTATCTGGCACTGCAATGGAAGAAGGAAAAATATTTTTGAGAGTATTATTTTTTCTATGATGACGACTCTTCCAAAATATATTTACTAGACTTCAGCAAAATACTGTGAGTTTTTAGAAACTAAAACATGACAGACAAGGTTCTTTTATTTTCTAGTTTATTTTCACCTGCTGGAGCCAGTTATATTCTCTCCACCAGAGAGCGCGAGTATCACCAGAGGTGACAGTGCTGGGATGGAGCGATTGCTGTGCCCTAAGCAGTATTGTGAGCTGCCTTCCTCAAGGACGGCAGTCTAGACACGATGGGTGATTCCAGCTACATGAAGTTTCATACCTATGGGTTAATTTAGGCTCAGAGTTAACATTGTGCCCAAATGGTTAAGGCTTCCCGTGTCCACGATAGAGTTTAAGAATCTCCTGACAAGGAACCACTAGAGACATCCCTGCCTCTCCTTCTGAATCTGGGGCTCCAGCCCAGGAGATGCTGACTTCCCAGGGACGTGTGCTTCTCCCATGCAGTACAAACACTCGTATGCTCCTCAGACACATGCTTGAGGACACTAAGACCAACTGGTTTTGGGAACGTCGGGCATCAGAAAGAAGAAAGGACTTAGTAAAAGAGATCTTCAAGTTTTAGACTGAGAGCAAAGGCATTTCAAGCAATGTTGTAGGAAATTAATAGCAAGAGTATGAAATAAAATAAAGGCTTGTGAAAAATCTCAGAACCCACACCTTTCCCTAGAAGAACAGCGAAAATGCTCCAACTCAGCTAGACAGCTAAGAAAATCCAAGGGCATGTACCAGCTTTGTGTTGCATGTCATCCCAGAGCACACCCCCATGGGTACTGCACTAAGGCTAAAATACTTAAGAGTCTGGAGCGCGTGGGTACAGGCTCACTCACAATATGGTTATGCAAATCCTGCCAGTTACTTGAAGGAGAATGCAATGTGTTATGGCACAGGCAAAGGGTAAAAAGCTTTTAACTCCTCAGTCATGAGTTCACATTACGTTCAAGTGTGTTGACTGTATGTTATCATAATAGGTGTTAAGCTACAACTAATCCTCTTGCATTTTCTTAGACAACTGTCTGCGCTGCAGAAACCATTGGAATAGACTGGCCTCTGCTTTGGCAGTCTCAACAGGGAGCCGAGGATTGAGGAGTCTGGAGATGTACCTCATGTCTCCACTCCCAGCTGTCAGCTAGGCAGAAACCATGCTGCTTAGTGAAGGAAATACTGGAAAAGATGGCTTTTAGACAAAAGTGTATTATAACATGCCTTTGACCTAACAAGGAATTTTCTCCAAACTCAGCAATTGCTGTGTAACAGAGCCATATTTAAACACAGTCACATGCATTTTTATATACATACATACATATACATAGAGAGAGAGGGGTTCACCTTCTGTGTGGTGCTTTCAAGTGTGGCTTTTCAGGTGGGTGTGATGTTGCAGTCTTTTGTTTCTGGCTCCTCCTAGTGCCTGTAGACAGCATCAGAGGCACGTAATAGGTTGTAGGATCATCTCCATAAAATGAAGGTAATATGTGGTTCTTCCCCTCTTAAGCCTTGTAGTAATACTTGCTAAAAAACTACCCAATTTCAAATCTCATTTTTAATATCAGTGATTCTCCTCCAGACTTGTTCAGAGTGACAGTTTGGTATTTTTACAGTTTTTTTTCTCATGCTCTTAAAAATGCATTTACATGCCTCAGTTAAATTTCTCCTGAAACAAGTAATCTGAATGCAAGCTAACAAAGCTAAGTTTCCTCCTTGTGGCATTTAGTTCTCAGTTGATTGATGAGTGAAGAAGAGGCAGCAACAAATAGCAGCTGCCTTGTTACTCACAGCCCTAGGCTGCCATGCAGAGAGGAAGTCTTTACCTTTCCCCCTATGGGTGGGAACCGCTGTGTCTGTTCTGACGTTAACTGGACTCCACACAGGGTGCCCCCACAGAGCCAGAGATGTGCATGAACCCAAGGACTAGCCAGCTGAGGAAGGAGTAAGTAGGATGGTGGTCAAAAGAGCTGTATTTACTGTTCTATTGGTTTTCCTCTGGTTTTACATCCCCCTCTTCTTGGGATCCACAGGTGCAGGTGGTGAGGTGGAGAAACTGCGAATGTATCTCCACAGGTATAGTTGCCACACCTGGTGAAGCCCTCAAGACGTGCAGTTTTCAAAGCCTGTTCCAAGAAAACCCAAATTTCCCCCAATGCAACATTGTAGGGGAAATATTATTCAACAGTCCTTTGGGAAGTTTTTCTTCCCTTAAACTCTTTCATAGACTTTATAGCATAGAGGAATGGATGCAGTTTCTTGTCAGCCAAAAAGGGTTAGAAGGTGTCAAACCCCAGGGACTCCTAGCTGTTCATTATGGAAGAAAGGAAAAAGCAGGAACCAAAGAGCCATATTCATCAAAAATGACACCTTAAAACAGAGGCTGATTTTTTTTTTCTTGTTTTGGCAGGGCCACAGCGTGCTTTCTATAGCTTGTGTTCTTCTGCTGTTGTCATCCTACTCTCTCCCACCTCTTCTTCTGGCCCGTTGTCCTTTGTTTCTCCAGACAGCTGCCTGTGGAGCCTGCAAATCTCCGTATGGTCTTTTCCTTCCAGCAGAAGCATCCCTGGATGCTAGTAATCCCAGCAGGTCATGCTGCTTCATCACTGCCTCATTTTTAACACCAGTGCACTTCATTGGAGAGATACATGTTGCTGGATGGGAACTTGTGCCCTAAAATGTCAACTTAAGCTAATGATTACAGCCAGGGCTCCATGACATCAAAGAACTGTATGCCTCCTAGGTCCTGGACTGACAAGACATTAAGAAATTGTTAAGGGTTGTATCAAAACTGCAGAGGCAATTTAAAGCAAATTCTCTGTTAACAGAAACTGGCTTTGCATTCAAGGTACTCTTTCAACACATGTAAAATGAAGGGGAAATAAAAGTGGTGTATGTGGCTTCATTGCAGCCAACACCTTGAAAATTTCTATTGCCAGAGTATTTCAGGACTGGAAATAGAAATATTGTACATGTAGGTCTAATAGTAAAAATTATCCTGTTAGTGTTTGTGTATTAAAAAAAGAGTGATAACTGGAAACATCCTATGAATGGAGGAGTAAGTAAAAGTTACTGGCTTTGTTTGCGGAGCAACTGTCTTTGAAGCAGACAGCTAGAATTAGAACAAAAAATAACCATGAAAACAGGCGCAATGCTTGGTGTTATGAGTAACTTCTTATCATTTTGGTTTGCTTCTTGACTTCTATGTCAAATACAGGTTGTATGGTCTCCAGAGCAGACATTTTCTGTGAAACATTTAGGCAGATGTTAGACTGCTTTGAAATAGTACGAGAGGACTGTATGCAGATCTTAACTGGATGCAGAAAAAGCTGGAGGAGTTCCTTACGCTGAAAGGAGAAAGAGGGAGCCAAACTTTTGGTGATTTACCACTCTGTGAACGAGTCAGAGAGCAGCTCTCCCCCCTCTCTTTACCTTTTCCACAGCTCACCTACCTTCTGATGTGCAGGGATGCTCCATGGAGGGACAGGCCAGGATACCTTTATCCCTGTTTTCAAAGAGATAAAGACCCAAATCCTCTTGACCTTGGAGTGCTTTTTCTACCCTTGATTCTGACCATTTGGCAGACCTGGTACTTCAGCTCTGCTGTATGTTTCACCTGACCTGTTGCCCCACTTACTCTGACAAGACAGTACACATGCACACGGTGAGAAGCACTGGGGTAAAAAGCGCAGATAACTGTTCAGCACATGTTCTTGCTGCAAATCTTACCCTTCCCACTAAGACCATTCTTTGCTACCCAGTCAGTGATTTTTATGAAACTTGTTGGAGATTAACTCTTGAGACCATGCCTCTTCTATTAAATGTGAGTGAAATTGGTCAACCGGTTCAACCAAACTGCACAAATTAAAAATGGCAAAGGACAGCAAATGCTGAGTCCAAGAAGTTGAGAAAATTGGCCTATGAGTTTTCAGAGATGGATCTCATTTACTTTGAAGAGAGAAGCCTAGTAAACCCTGTTCCCGAAAGATACAGAGATCATTTTCTGCATCATGGGAATCCACACACTACAGGGGTTTTTGAAGAGGGAAATACACGCAGCAAAACTGCTTTTGATGAGAGCACTGTGAAATACCATAAACATTCCTGACAGTGTATTTTCAAACATCTGGTTCAGTCCAGTTTTAGATGAAACCTTGCTTCCACAAAGTCCCATTTTAATCATTGATTGCATAGGAAGCAGAATTTGGGCTGTGCTCAAGTTTTTAAGAGATTGTCTAGAGCAGTTGGTTTTCTTGTATTTTCCAGTAAAAGATTCAGTGTGGCACTTACTAAAACAAACAAAAAGCCATTATTTTACACTATTTTAGTAATGTAAAAACTATCATTTACAACAAATAGATCAAAAGATGCTCTTTTATAAACAAAATTCCCATCCCACAGACACAATGGTATGTACAATAACATCACACTTTGCCAAGAGATTCCAGTATAAGACACAGTAATTCAAAAGAAACAAGGTGTAAGTTTATTGGACGCCAACATTTCTTAGTCAAGATCTAAGTAAAGAAAACACACTGTAGAAAAAGTTGTACAAAGCAGCAATGGATTTACATTACATTAAAGAAAAAGTTACCCTAAGCTATTAAGTCTCAGTCCTAAAAAAAGTAAAAACCCATCCTTAATTAAAATTCGACACTGCTGTATTGAACTGATATACAATGACTATAAGGTATACAGGATTATAAAACCAGCTTCTTTTGTCTTACCTCTATAATCCTTTAAATGACAAGTTACTTTGTGTAACTAATTGGAAAATTCTATAGCAAATATATTGGATAATTCCAATTTCTAGAAACTGTAGGAAACTATTCCCCTGTACCCAAGCACTAAAAGTGATCCCATTTTCCTGCTTTTTAAAAAGGGACACTGTCAAGAATAAGCCTTAAAATGTGTACTTTGTATGTATTTTGCACATTACATTGCAAAAGATGATAGTTTGTTCTGGTTTTATGTACATACTTTACTTAAAGATGCTGCTGCAATAGTGGGAAGCTTGTCTTTAAAAGGTAATGTGTATCGCTAGAAACTAGAAAAGGAAAAATGGATTGAGTCCTTTATTCTGGAATAGTGAGAGAAAAAGCAGTACGAAAAATAAGCTCAGCCCACAGAATTCAGATACATTTTTCAGACATCCTTGCAACAATTGAGGATGCCCTTAATAGGCATTTTCATGCCCAAGCAGCTCAAGTGTTATGACTCAATTCATGGTTTTAAATTCTTTGATTTTATTAATATCAAGTATTCTTAATACAGCTAAGTACATTTACTGTATACAACCTTTCTCTTGATAGTGTCCCTTTATGTACAACAGTTATAGTACAGTTTTTCACAAGTAATTTTAAATAAACAAGAATCAATGACATTAAAAAATACTATCAGGCTGTGTTCAACAAAAACAAAAAAAAGATTTTAACACTGATTCATTAACAGCAACACTAAAAAAACCCCAAACCCTAAGCTTGCTTTGATTTTTATCTAAATCTTCTGGTAGGAAAATGTAAACAATTTTATTGAACAGTATAGGCACATGCCAGATTACAGGCTTATGCCATATATTCGCACCCTCACTGTTAGTGCCAAGAAGGTATGCATAGTCTGTCCTTATCCCATGTGAGGAACTTCTAGTTTTATCACTGGAAGCTCGGAACAAAAACAGAGTACATGTAGCTTCAGATCAAACCCGCATGCCCTACTTGGGGGAAAATAAACAAACAACATCAGACAAAAAATCTACTGGATGTCACTAGAAGGCCTGCCTAAATAGGAAATGCAGGAACAAGTCTCTTACAGCTCTGTTTTGGTTCACGGATAAGGCTACATCTCCATTCTGAAATACACAAGACAAGCTCTAATGTCACCTACTGCTTCAGCAGGTTATCCGCTCAATTAACTTCACAGGGTGTTTCACTCCCCTTAACAAAGAAAAGAAAAAAAAAAAAAAAAAAAGAAAAAGCACAGATACAAGAAGTAGAGACTGTATTATTACTGGTTCACATCCTTTGTTTTTGTAAAACTACAGAATTATACCCTAGCTGTATATGCAGTTTTTAGGCAGAGGAAAATTCATTTTAGCTTTAGGTTCTAGGACTTCAAAAAAAAAATCTGTATATATTTTTCTGCCATTGCTCACTTTCAATGGTTGATCATGGTCCCAATTTAGCAAAGAACTTAAGCACATGTTTAAAAAAAATTAAGACTGATCTCAATGGAACTTAACCATAAGCTTAGATGCTTTGCCAACACAGTGCCTGAAAGGAAAAGTCCCAAAACAAAATACATTTCATGGCTCAACCCTGCTCCTCTTAAATGCAATGGAAGTTTCCCATGTACTTCCACTGAAGCAGGATAGTTCTCTGAGATTTATCTGACAGATTATAAAAATAGAAAAAAAAGAAAGAATTAAAGATTCTAATCTATATATTAAAACATCTGCACATTCCTGTCACAAATTTTAAGAAAAAAAGCAAAACACTTTTTATATTTAACAAGACCTCTAACTTTGTGTCACTTTAGTACACAGCTAAAAAATTAAACAAAATATGATGAAGACAGGTTTTTGTATCAATAAATTTGCCTTTTATTTTGGCTGTGGTCAAACTAGACACTCTACAAAAGACCTTTATTTATAAACAAGCAACTAACATTTTCTCCATAATTTAACTTTCAAAACATATATTAAAGTTATATAAGTGGAAGCATATTTATTCCGTATCCTCCAAAATAAACACTTCTATCAAGGGCTTTTTAAGATCCTGTATAAAAGCTAATAGAAAACCAGAACTGCTCTATAAACATCTCATTTTTAAACTTCAGAGATCCTGAATTCCTTTACCAAATAGCAGGAACTGAATTTAAAAAAAAACACAGAACACGCTCAAAGTTAAAAACAAAACTCAAAAAAACAAACAAAAAAACCACCCCAACAACTAAAGAAAAACTTAGAAGGAGGCTATTTAGACCAAAAATATTTTATGGATTTTTTATAATACATAGTATACTAGGAAAAAGGTCAAGGTTTCTTCAAAGGTGTTGCACAAGCTTTTGATTTAAAGTGTGTGGAATTTATCATCATATCACATAACAGATTCCCAGTTGGAAGTTAGATGACTATGACATAGCTGAACTAGTTGCCATCTTCCTTTAGAATGCACGCTGATTTTTTAAAAGGCTACATATGAACTTTCAGACTGTTGTATAGAGGAATCATTGGTGAAAACCTAGGAACCATTTTACAAAAACATGTTCGCATTTTATACGCACAGATTTCTTAAATACATTTACAGGATACCTAGTGAAGCTTTATGTTTTTCTGATTTTATTAAACCAGGTTAACTGCAATCACCATTTTATTTTTAAATTGTTTCTGGTAAGAAAGAAATTTAGTCTTATTAGGTGGAATAAAAAAGTCAGTAACTAGAAATGTCACTATTAAACAAGTACCTTGTTTTAATTGCAATGTCACCGAAAGAGTTTAACTGATATTCCAACAAATTAGCATAATCATATTCAGATACAATTTGCCTGAAAGAGGACAAAAAAGGACAACATGTTACTATTAGAAGTGTTTAGTAACAACTTTAGATTTTAATCAAAAATGAAACAGAAGAGGCTTGAAACTAACATTGCAATTGTTCTGATAGCTGAAAAAAAGTCAGTGGTCCATCCTGAGGCAATTCTTTTAAACTTAACTTACGGGAAAGATAATTTAAAAAAAAAAAATAATCTGTTGGAAAAAAATGGTAGCACACTTGGGCTTTCACTGAGAAAAATCTGCTCCCGTGTGTGCGTAACTAAGGATGCCCATCCTCAGATTCTTAGGAGTTACACTTGTGCTTAATTTTGCTAAATCTTAGTGTCAGCTTGCAGTTTTTTTACTTTTCAGTTTGGGATGCTGAAAAAACCCTCATGGTTACATACACATTTTTTTTATTCCTGCTCCCCCTGAAACTCCAAACTCCTGTTGCTTTCAGCGAACACAGACTAGGCTCTGACTAGGTAGTGTGGAATGTAATCCCCCTCTCCCAACCCGCACAGGGTAAAGTTGGTCAGGATCATAAATACTGTTTGCATCATTTAAGTTCACTTTAATCCATCACCACTCCATTAAGTTTAAATTCTAGCAGAAGAAATTTTCACTGCTAGTTTACCACCTACTTCTGGGTAAATATTTCTTTTACTTAAAGAATAATTTGGACCCTTACTATAGCTTCTGGTAAATATCTACGATCCTACTTACACTAAATGCTCCAGTTCTGATTTGAGGTAAAATAATGGAACCGCACAGAGTATCTGCAGCCCATTATTACCACGATTTTCAACAAATTAGGAAATTGCAACACAGTATCACAAATTATAGAAAGCAGCAGAAAGAAATATTCTAGGCATTGTATTCATAAAATGCAGTGATTGTAGTGTGATGTTTTTTCCTCTGCTTTGAGCTGGATATGTACGCTTAATACAAATTTCAAATACATACTTCTTCATTTATACAGGTGTCTATATAAATATTTACATTTTTAGTTTTTGTTAAAACATATCTTTGTACTCATGGCCAAGCTTATTACTGGGTATAGAACACAACTCATCTTCTGTCCCTTAATGAGCTCTCTTTTTTTGATTTAATAGTTATACATTCCTTTGTAGTTAGAATTATGAACAGTTGTACAAATAGTGGAAACAAAATTATGAAACTTGTCTGATATCCATTCAATCTTAGTTCATATTATAAACAGTACCATTTGCATTATGATGGCTGTTAATACAATGACTTTAGCTACTGAAGTATCTATAGTAAGTTAGTCTTTGGGACATTATATAAAGCAAAGTACCCCCTCCCCCAATTTTCCTTAGAAACTTATAATTAAATGGCTGAAAGCAGACTTGCTGCTACTTTTTATATAAAATCTTAGTAATAATATTGCTGACTTTAGATTTTATTTTAATTTGCACAAGTTCCATATAACAACAAAACAATTCTATGTTCCCTTAAAATATCAAACATTCGTATCCAATAACATTAGGATTACTCAAACTTGAGGTTTATTTGTTATTGCTAAAGGTTTCTAAGACCTAAGTCAATACAGCCAGACACTCCATCCACTTCGTCCCTAACTGCAAGTCCATGGCAACTATTTATATGGAGCTTGTGTGTTGGTTTCTTAAAAAAAAAAAATTAATGAAGTTGGTTACAGTATTTCACTACTATAAACTCACAGTTAGAATCCAAATTGTTGTTGCTCTTTCATTTAATATATAACTTTATATATAATACACACGCACACACCAACATCACAGGATGAAGATCCATGCATACAATCCAGATGTGATCGTATTTCAGTGTTAAATGAAATAAAAATTATTCTGTTACTGTTAGATCCCAGACCACAGTATTTTAAGTTACTCTGCTTTCTACCTACTAACCAAGTTAATTTACCTTAATCTTCAAATCCAAGCAGCATCACAAATTCCAAATTTTTCATCATCATCATCGTTGTTGTTTTGATCCTCTTAGATTTCTAGTTTATATGGCATATATCTGAGATCCTGAACACAGCCTCCACTGAACCAGCTTTTTAAGGTATCTGTTAAAGCTAATTGTGTGTCTGTTCATGGCTCCAAAGACTAAAAGCTGTCTTGAAAGTCCTATGACAGAGTTTACACATGTATTGTCTTTTGAATGTGATTGCTGAGAGTGGTGGAGCGTGATAGAAGAGTGTATCTGACTCCTGTGGTACAAATAATTTTTCAGTAGTAGTGGAGCTTTCAGACAAGCCTGTTGGACTATCAGGCTCCAAAGGCTGGATTTTGGGGAGGGGTGGGGGTGGGGGTAAAGGTGGTGGTGATGGGGAATTAGCTGGTGGACATATCTCAGGCTCCTTATTTGTGGACTCCTCTGCAGCCTGTGACATATGAGACTGGAAGTGACTCCACAGACGGAAATTGGTTCGGAAGGCCTTGTTACACACGTGACAAATAAATGGCTTCACAGAGCATAAGAGCTCTTGGTGACGCTCCAGCTGTTTGCGTACAGTGAAAATCTTCCCACACTTTTCACAGGGCCACAAACCAGCATCTTTGTTGGAGACTACTTCCTTAGGTTCTCTGCTCGTTTCAGTGACCTCATCCTCTATATCATCTGCAGGCTCTTCTTTGATCTGAATTTTAAACTGCTTGGAAACACTTAAGTCTTCAGGTAGGCATGAGGAATCTTCAGAATCAAAATTTATTTGTTCTGACGAATCACTGAATACACCATCTTCCTTTGCAGCAACAAAATTGTTCATTTTATTGGATTCTGACTGAGGAGGCAATCTTGATGAACTAGTTATTTCTCCATTGTGATCCAGGATAGGTAAAGAAAAGTTCTCTGATGGAGCCATTGTGTTTTGATTGTGAACTTCAACTTGATGACGCCAAATACTAAAGGATGATTTAAAGGTACGCATACATTCAAGACAAGTAAGCTTCTTGTATTCACACTTGCTTTCATGCTCATGCTTCAGCTCTGGAGAAGAAAATCTAAGGCTGCAGTAAGGACAGACAGTAGCATTTCTACAGAGTCGCTCATGATTTCCCTGTTCAATAAGCGAAGAGAGCTTAGCATTGCAGAGACGGCACTGATAAACCTCTTTGTTTTCTACTGGACTTTCAATATGAATATGATCTTTCTGCTTAGGAGCCTTATTTCCTCCAATTGGTTTCTCCCCTGGGTGCATTTTTATGTGCTGTTTAAATTGCGAGAGGAAACGATAAGATTTCCCACAGTAGGTACAAATATAGGCTCCTTTGGTTCTCGATCTTAAATTCCTTTTGATGACTTGTTGTGCTTGTGAAGCAGACTGTCCCTGAAAACCTTGCTTGCCACGTCTTAGTTTAACTATTAGAGCTTTTTTAATTTCTCTCTCTCTCACAATATCGATCAGTTTTCTTTGGAATTTTTCATCCAAAACAGCATGTGAACTGGAAGCAGGTGAGGGATTCTTCACAATTCCATGTTGTGTCTGGCAGTGCGTCCACACTTTGAAATTTGTGTGAAATCTCTTGTGGCATATGTCACAAGCATAGGGCTTCTCTGGATTATGATACATGTTAACATGACGATGAAGACCTGCTGTTGATCTGAAAATTTTAAGGCAGTGCTTGCATTTAAATTTTTTATTTGGTCTTGCTTCTTCCATCTCACTGTATTCATCTTTACTGACATCAGAATCAGGAAAATCAGCATCAAGGTGCGTAGGGCTTGAGCCTTCCTCAAAGTTATCTTCTGACCCAGGAGAACCCTGCTCATCCACCTTCAGTTTCTTAAATGGTAGTCTTCTATCAGCTTGAAATCTCCTTTTTGCTGGAAGTCTACTTGGTTCCTTATGATCATCTTCAGTTTTAAAAGGAAAATCTTTATTTGTTGGTGCTGAAGCGTCACCCACTCAGCAGGATCTGAAAGTGGACTGCTAGGTTCAGTTTTTATTCGCACCTCTGTGAGAGGGGAAGCAACCTCCCTATCAGTTGACTGAGAGGCACTAAAAGACCTAAGGCGATGTGGGTGTATTACCTGTGGTTTTTCATCTAAGACTAACTTCTCCGATGACTCTTTCAAGGATGATTTTTGAGATACAACATTAAATGCCTTCTGGGAATCATTAGTTCCCGGTGAGGAGGAGGATGATACCTGTGAAGGTTTTAGGTCAACAGAAGGTGAGTAAATAGGAACCTGGCTGTCCATGGACAGTGACCTTCGAAGGAGACTTTTTACAAGTGGCCCACTTCTGTCAATACTTTGGTGTTCTGGACCAGATCCACTAGATGGGATTACTAGTCCTAACTTTGAGTAGTATAGCAAATTCCTGTCTTCACCTTGGCCATTTCCTTTTCCTGCCTCTCGCAACAAAAATGTAGATTCTGATGTGCCACGCAGAGACAAGACCGGTGGACGCGGTCTTTTTAATGACATCTCTGCAGCCTTTCCTCTTAAAAGCTGACCGCTGCTTCCTGGTTCATCGCTGGCAATTTCTTTCTCTGCTAAAGGCATTTGAGGCAGTACTGTGTTCCTTTTCACTAAACCACCTCTGCTCTGGTCCTCCACAGTTCCAGAAGTTTCATGAAGCTTGGTATAGCTCACAGGGCTTTCTTTCAGCCATCTCCTTTCAGTCAGTGATAAGTTGTGAAGGGTTTCAGTTGGTTTTGTTACTTGTGGTCTACTGCTAGTTTTGACAGCAACAGAGGGTGAAGGTTTAGAGGTATGGCTTAAATCATGTGTTTGATTTATACTTTTCGCTTGTGCTTCAATTCTGTTCTGACAGACAATGACACTTCTCTTCTGAGAACTACTTTCATCCTCATCTTGATACAGTATTTTCTTAATAGGGCAAGCTGGAAAAGGAGCTTGAGGACTCTTAGAAACAATGTTTGTAAGAAAGGATATTCCAAGACTGTAGCCCAGTTCTTGCACAGCTGCAAGACTGCCTTTCTCAATAAACAAGGATGAAGAATAAATGTAGTTTAACACATTATCAAAAGCATCTGGTTCACAAAAGTCGAGTTGAAACACTGACTGAGACTCATTCTCCTTATTTGTGAACAGAGTCTGGAAGTATTCACTGCTGGCAGCCAGAACATTTTTATGAGCTCGAAATTTCTGATCCCCTACTATAAGAACAACATCACACAGCTGTCCCTTTAGACGCTCCTCATTCAATGCACTTAGAAGTGAAATGGCATGTGCTGGATTTATGTAATGCAAGAGCCCCTCCATGATTCCGATGTTTCTGAAAAAGAACAACAACAAAAAAAAGTTGTAGGTTGCCTTATGTGAACTGTTGTTAGAGATAAAGTAAACACACCTAATTCCTCCGTTCTTTATAAACTGGCTAAACCACCATCACAGTGCTGAAGAAAACAGCTTGTTTGGAGGAAAGGTATGGGAATTAAAACAATACTGTTAGCTCCAACAGATGCACAGGCATGAGAAGAACCAGCTCACGTGCCCACTTTCAAATACACCGTTAAGAGCTGATCTTACACCAAGAATATTACACCTAACTAATTGCGGGGTGTGGAGGCTGTGTTCTCTTCCTGCAATACAGCTGTCCACATGAAGGAAGAGTTCAATCATTTAACTCTGGATCATCTTTTTCTCAGCTTTATGAAGATCTATCTTGACAACTGCATTGATAAACTCTTCAATCAGATATGTAAAGCTTAGTTATGCCAAGTCACCTTTCTGAGGCTAAGCAACCCTGACAGCCTCCTGCTGACTAAACAAATTAACGGGGTTTTGTTGTCATTTTTAATAGGATGATGGAAAGGGCATTAATACTGGGAAGGGAGAAGGAAGCAGGATTATTGTCTGTAATCTAGATTAATTCATCATGTTTGCTTATGTTTTATAAGTGTTGTTAATATATACTTCTAGCTATCAAATATGCATCACTTATAACTGCACTGACAGGATCTGGTTTCTTGGAAATTTCACAATTATAATTGAAGTATCCCTGCATTGCTTTCTTCTAGCTTAAAAGCAATCAAAGAACTGAACTCCCCATTTTATTCATTAGTATAAGAGCACTTTATGCCCACAACCCATATACTTGAGGAACAGTTATCCTCAGGTGCATCCCAGAGTACAATAAGCACAAATTAAACTGCAGTGCAGAAATCCCCATGTTCCATATGCTTCAAAACACAGCCCACTCCGTACTGCAGGATGTCTCAATAACTCAATAGACTGCTCCTGATTAGATCTTAACAAAAGAAGAAAATCAGGTTTTAGGTCAGTTTAAACAAAGACCTTCTATGGGCATGAACTGTAATTTATATGTCTGTGCACATGCATACACATAGAGAAATCAGCAATATCCAATTTTCTTTTTTTTTCATGGTCACTCTTACAATTCTGTTGAAGTTAACCTGTAAGAATTTTACACTACCTTCCTCTATGATGGTAGTAGTAAAACAAGTCAATGATGTGTCTGTTAAAAGCAATTATCTTCTTTTTACAGCTGAGTTGAGAAACTACTCTTTAGATATTTATACATGATGTATGCTACTACAACAAAAAGGTTTCACTACTCATCAGCTTACAAGGAAAACTGAAAAGTTTATCAAAATAAAAAACAATATAACCCCATAATTAATAAATGGGGGTGATAAATCTTACAACCAATGGATATAAGCAAGTGATCGAAGTCTGAATTGGTATTACTGAGAAATGCATCAAAGGGTGCTGCATACAGTGTCTCAGGGCATTGATCATATCATAGGACCGAGCTACCACTTCTACACCTGAAACTACCGAATGAGTTAATAGTGTCACGGCAACAGCAAAGGCAGAATTCTGTTTCCTCACCAGACCTGTCTCTTTATTGAGTGTTTCAGTGTCTCGCAGTGTTGTTTCACAGACACTAATTTATCCTTAATTCACCTCAGATAGTTATAATGCATAATCCTCCCCCTCCATCTAAAAAGAGCAGAGTAGTCAAGCTTCTATGAATTTGAGAAACCAATCTTTTTTGTTTTGCTTTGTATGTTTTGCTTAAAAGTACTGTCTGGCGGGGAGGGTACGCTACCTGTCTCCTTTGTGGATGCCACTGCAATTTACAGTGGTGGAGTCTGACTGGCCCTAACCCAGTCTCACGGTCTGAGCACCAATTAACACTTGGCGTGTTATTAGAACAAATGTTCCAGGAATGCATCTTTTCCTTTGGTTTCATCTGAAAGAAACTGAGTTTGCAAACTCAAGTGATCCATCTGGGATGCAAGCTGCAGCATGGTATATGGAGGTAACAGATCAACAGTGTGCTTATGAAGGAAACTTGAACTCAAACAGTATTGCAGAGACACCCAACAGAAGTTGCTGCAGAACCCATATTTCAAGGACACAGTGAGAAAGGGGTATATTAGTCAAATGCTTTGAAGTATTTTCAAATCTTTCACTTTAATCTACTTTACCCAGGCTTTGGGTCTTGTGTAAGACACTTGCAGAATAAACACCATGTAATTACTATGCATTCCTTTGTCCATCGTAACATAGTAATGCTATTAGTAGAGATGGATGTAAAATCTACGTGTCTAAAACAGAATCCAATTGTCACCCATCCTTCCTTCCACATTCTCCTTTTTTATTCATAGAGCACCTTCAATTTATTACATTAAACAAGACAGAGACAAGCATCCTATAACAATCCTCCCTTTCATTCTCAGAGCAAGGTCTCTCCTGTGCAGTGAAGGAGGCAGAGCTCTTTGGTGCAATGTAACTCTGTCACTTTAACAGTAACCAAGGCTGCAACATACACAAATGGCAAGGGACCAACTTAATCTTGCAAAGGCAGCTTTAATCCTGGTATTTCCTAATTCAAGTGCTTGACTTTCAGCTTAATAGCCTTTAAACACAACAGTCAGAAATAAAACAAGCTATGATACCTTAAGAAACAAAGCCAGAACTGGTTTGCAGAACCATTTTAACACATTTACACAGATCATCTGAAAGTCTGAAATACTTAAATGTAAAAAACGCCCAAAGATTATCAGAGTAAATGTACAATGTATTAAAATTTCACTGCATGAACACTTTTCAGTAACAAAGTTGATCCAAGAGATTCCTGCTCTCTTTTGGTCATCTTATCTGCACGCTGCAGTTCACTCCTCCTTCAGCTGTGCCAGTACAAATATTTGCAGGCCTGTATTACACAGCAGATCAGACAATAAATAAAAAACAAATATTATTTCTTTTCAAATGCTGGTCATTTTTTGTATTAAAGCACAATCTCAAGAATGAATGCATTGGCATAACTGAAGGGGCAGCAAACTGTGGCAGCAGAGCAGCTATAGGAAGGCAGGAACTCCTTACAACAGTTTGCCATCAAAGCCAATGCTTGGCTGACTGAACTCAGCCCCGACACAAAAGGTGTGCCTAGCTATTGTGTAGATAATAGAACTATGGCAGTCTCTTGTAATACTAGATTTGATTCCAGGTGTTTGAGGACTCATACTTCCTCAGCTGAAGATTATTTTGCCATTAACTACCTAAGCTCTTTCCTCCAGATAATCTGCTTCGATTCTTTCCAACCATTTTTTCCAGCCGTCTTCACTACTGACTGGAGACAAAGGTGTTTCCTCTTTTCTTTCATGATGTTCGGGTGACATCAAGGAAACAGTAGGAGCATATCAGAAAATCTCCCATTGTCTGTGTCCAGGTGTTACATGCTATAGCGGCTACTGGTCCTCAGGAGGAGCAAGACTCCAGACCCAGGAAGGGCAAGTGCAGCAGGAGGACCTGCAGCCTTCCTTCAGGAAGCCAGGAAGAGATTTTAGTGTCAATCTTCAACAGGCCTCTATTGATCTCAGCAAACTAAATTTCAGAGCCTTAAGTACCATATTTGGTACAAGATTTTTTGAACAAGGATAGAAAAAGACACCTCTACTATTTCAAAATTACTTTCTGCAAAAAGGAAATCTCTACTCGGGAAAGCTCTTTACAAGGAAAGGGTGAAAAAGCTTAATCTTTGACCCAGCAGTTTATTGATCTTCAACAGGTACCTGCCTTTGAAGTAGCAGTTCCCCTTCCTTTCCTCTGTCCCTTACTCCCAAATCTCCTCCTCCCAGCCCTGTGGTACCTTCCTCTTCCTTTCACCAGCTCTGCTGTTCATTTGACCTCCCAGTAAGTTGATTCAGCTCCCTAAAATGAAGCAGGAAACAAACAAACAAACAAAATCAGCCCAGCTTTTTATATCTGTTTGCTATAGGTTAGGAGCTTAATCAGCTCACTGAGAGGTCAGATGAGCCTCAGAGTTGCAGCAAGTGAAGCCATGAAACTACCCGTTCTTTGTCAGCAAGCTGTTCAATCAGCTCTGCCCATCTGAAACTTCACTTTCAGAAACAATGAAGTCACCGATGCCGAAACTTTACAAATAGAATCAGGCAGATATTTGTGTGAAAAGTTTCAGCATAACAGCTTACACTTGCAAATACACAAGCAACTAAAATAAGACGTTGATGTTGCCTGCTGACTTCCATTATAACAACATACTGTCAGCTGAAGCTATGTTAATAGCATGTTGGGGGTGGCAGTGGGAAAGGCGATGTTCTGAAACACCTAATGAGATGCAATGTTGCAGCAAGGAGGCGCCAGGGCTGTGAGAAACTGCAATTAGAAGCAGAGAATACAAGGAAGGAGGAGGAAACGCACACAGAGGAGACAGGTAGAGAGGGAGACTTAACAGGGGTTTGAACACGGAAAACATACGTAAGAAGTGTGATGGGGGCAAACCCACTAAAAAACCCAAAGAAACATGGATTATAAAACTCTGCCAAGAAATACAAGTGACTTCCTGGGGTAAATGCAGGTATGTTGCACTCAGTTGTGAGTGCTTTGCAGAGGATTTGATGGCTCTGATAATTCGTGTGCTGTTTCAGACACAAGGCTGGAAGAAAGTCCCATTACTCGCCAAGAGTCCAGATGCAAAAGAAACCTGCACTGCTTAAACTTCAACTCAAGGATCCTATGCTGGATTTTATTATTTGAGTTTGACAACAGTTTATCAAATGCCCCTTCTCCCATCAATAGCCTTTGCAACATAGATACTCTCCTACAGTCTATACATATATTTACACACACACCCCCCTACACACCCCCAAAAGCTATATGTAAAAGCTCCAAACCTGCAGAGCAAGATTGTTTGCATTTCTATAATCTTTTTCTAACTAAATATTTGAGTAATCTCTTGCTGCAAGTTCGGGGATTCTGTCTTCCTGGATTTAACGAAATGTGATTTCAACTGTGTTGTGGTTTAACTCATCAGGCAGCTAAACACCACACAGCCGCTCGCTCACTCCCCCCACAGTGGGATGGGGGAGAGAATCAGAAAAAAGGGAAAACTCCTGGGTTGAGATAAAGACAATTTAATAGGACAAAAAAGGAAGGGAAAATAATAATAATGACAAACAAATATACAAAACAAGTGATGCAAAATGCAATTGCTCACTCCCGGCTGACCGATGCTTCCCCACTACCGGCTGACCGATGCCCGGCCTGTTCCTGAGCAGCAGCCGCACCCCCCCGCCCCATCCAACTTCCCCCCAGTTTTTTTTGTTCAGCATGACGTCATATGGTATGGAATATCCCTTCGGCCAGTTTGGGTCAGCTGTCCTGGTTGTGTCCCCTCCCAGCTTCTTGTGCACTTCCAGCCTCCTCACTGGCAGGGCAGTAGGAGAACCTGAAAAGTCCTTGACTAGTGTAAGCACTGCTCAGCAACAACTAAAACATCACTGTATTCTCAACATTATTCTCATCCTAAATCCAAAACACAGCACTATGCCAGCTACTAGGAAGAAAACTAACTCTATCCCAGCCGAAACCAGGACAAACTGCTATTGCTGTTTTCCACTGCAGACAATACTGCGAACTTTCTTCATGAAGAAAAATGTTTTTCATTCCCAATAGGTCAGCAGCAAGGGGAGACTCACTGGTATGAAGACAGGCATAAAATCAGATAAATAATATATTTGCTAGTGTGTGAAATTGATGTATTGATTTCCAACTATTTATCCTCCACATATACAGAAACAGAAATTTAGGGAGAGGAAAAGAAGAAATACTATAATATTGTGCAGTCTCTCAACTTTGCCTCCACTAGAGACAAATAATTAGCAGTTTTCCTAGACTAGAAATTCTCTTAGAAGTTAAGAGGCTACTTTTCACATTCAGATTACGCCCGTAGTTTCGCCAATTGACACTCAAAATAGCTCCTCCTGACTTGCAGCAAACTACAAAATGTCAGAGTAACACCACAAAGCTCCACTTGTTCTTCTCATTCTTGTTTACAAACAAGCAGCAGCTAAGGGTGCAATTTCATCTTACTCTCAGTCCAATCTAACTAGGGATTGCTCCTGCAAGGAGCAGTCCATGTCTCCTCCCCCATGAAGGAAGGACTGGCTTGCTATCAGATGAGCAAACTGATCCAGCTGACCATGGGATTGCACAACTACTGGATGTAAGGGAGAGGGCAGGAATGTGCGCTGGCCATCAGCTTTTCTGATTCTTCCTGAAAGAGTTCATGAAGATTAAAACACATCAAACACAGTTTGATAAAATATTTGTCCTGGCCTCAATCCCTCGACTGAAAGGTGTGTAACTCCTCATCAAAATTGCTGTAAACTAAATCAAGAGACTAGAAAGTTTAAAAATACCTTTCCCTAAGGAGTTCTTCAGTTTTCATTCTCTTGAGTTTTGTAATATTGCCATTAAACTCTCTGATGGGACAAGACCGAAAGGCTTCATAGCCATACAATTTAAACACCTACAAAAACGTCATCCCCAGCAATAATTCATGTGATTTTTTGGTAAGAGATGTATGAAATCAAGAATTTGAAGAAGGGGAGACACACACCAAACGTGTACACTTGTACTCTTTCTACAGGTTGACTTTATTATTTTATTGGTAATGCTGAGACATACTTACCAAATTGAATAATATTCAGTCATCTGCTTCACTATATGAGCCACTCTTTCTCTGTTTAACTCGCCCAATTCACAATAAAGTCTTGTCTACATACTGCTTTTAATTTTGCTGGTATAGCGAAAATGACAAACCCTAATCGTGGGCATATTTCTATTAATATAAAGATGCTTTTTACAGGCATAGCATATTTTAGATGGGAAGAGAAGCCAATTATACCCATATAAGGTACTTTTCTATCAACAGAATTGTGTTTACACTAAGGTTTCTGTAAGAAAACAAGAGATGGGGGGAAAAGTCATGCAGAACTAATATAAAAGCTGAGCCTAAAAAATTGCCAAGTGAGAAACTTATGATTCAGGGAATGCAGGTATCTTCCACCCACTGAAGGGATCCAAAGAAAA
Organism: Fulmarus glacialis; assembly: GCF_000690835.1. NCBI lineage: Eukaryota > Metazoa > Chordata > Aves > Procellariiformes > Procellariidae > Fulmarus > Fulmarus glacialis. Next base: position 4,019 of record NW_009222958.1, on the reverse strand, counting down.
CGCCATTCAGCCATCATCTCCATTCAGCCATCATTAATTATGGGCAAGACACTGGTAAGACGATACAGGATACTGTAAAAGCGGAAAGACAACAGCAATTTTACATGAGTTTTACAGAAGAGATTTACAAGGTCATGAATAGCACGTGGAAGATCTTCAGCTTACTTCAAAATCCACGTGCATTTGGAGGTAGGCAATGTCTCACGTACTTTTTAAAAAAAAAAATTTAAAAATCCTCCTCCATGAACAAGAACACGACGTATTTTTTCTTTATTTCTCAAAAGTATTTATGAGAAAGGAGTTGATCCTATTCTTACTGAACTTCCAGGGAATTTGGCCGTTGACCTCAATAGCTGAAGGACTGCACTCAGAGTTATGTCCTAGCACAAAATAAACTAATGCCTTTTGGTTGTGACAGGTAGATTAAGTTGTGGCAAACAGTGATTAGAAATCACTGTAATTCTGCTGCTTTTCCTTCCACGTTCCTTTATTTACTTTAAAATGATTTTTGTGAGGCATATTTACTGTATCAAGTACACTATTTTTGAAAAATTCTCTGAAGATACTTACAAATGTATTCAGACCAGAATGCCAAATAGTTCACCCCAAAGTAGTTCTAATGTTTTTTAGCTGGTGGGCACCCACCCCACTGGGATTACTCGTACGCTCCTAGTTGCAGCACATTGTGGTGTCAGGCTTGGTGCTGGCCTATGCATGAGCCACACAGTGCTGGAGAGAAATCAGCAAGTCAGACGGATGGGGGGCGAGGGGGCTGCAGGGACACTCACTGTCCCCTGTGTAAGAACTGTCCCTGCGCTAACCACAACTTATCAAAGAGATTACTGAGAACGAATTGCAACCTAAAGATTACTCACACTGTTAAGTGCTGATGTAGGATAAACCATGGATAAGGAGATTAATGCTCTGAGACAAAAAAGGGAAAAATATTTCTTCCTTTCATAAGAATGCAATTTAATTGTATACAAATTACTGTGAAAGGACAAGTTTCAAAACATTTTTTTGAAATTATTTGGCCACAGGATTTTTCATGCGTTTTCGTCACAGATTGTATGGAAAGATTTTTCCACCACAAAGGTGTGGTGTTTCACTAAATCTCAGAGGGAAAACCCCTCAACAATCAGGACTAGGTGATTTTAAAACTTTCTTATTTTTGAAGGGCTGTAAGACTGCTGAACTGCTGGCGGTAGTGGTGGAGGTAGAATGAGTTTAGGGAGGTAGAAAAGTTGCTCAACGCTTTCTTTTCTTGTTCATAAAACATGCCTGAACTATTCTAGAACAACATAATACATGAAGTAACCAATAAGCAAAGACAACAGATTTTTTTTTTTAATTTCACTGCTGAATGAAAGAAAATATAAAAGAACTGCTGTCTTAAATATTATCATTAAGGAAAAAATTGGAAAAAAAGATTACAGTACATAGACTAATATTAAATCTATACCATAAATATTTGGGAAAAGCAACACCCTCTGCACAGAGTATCTATTTTAAAGCAGGGCATATCGCAGTCTTTCCACTTGCAACAAATGACTTTGCTGCCTCTAAAGATTTTTTTTCTTCCCTTCCAAGGATCTCTGATCATTAAATGTAGCAGAGTTCATTATGAAACAGCTCACTTGCTCAAAAGTTGAGAATTTCTTTTAATGAGAGCTGGAAATAGCCGCAACTGTAGTGTGTGACTCACAGCACAGTACCTCCCAGTGCAGTACAAACCATATGGTGGCTACAGCCCAACTTCCTCTCCTCAGCTCCTCCTTCCTCTACTCTGTAAGTCTACACTTGTTTATAGACCATAGTTATCACTATTCTGCAGATAAAACAACTTTCAAAACCTTGAAAACTATAAGGGGAAATTACTTGATGTTTTTTACGGTAACTGCTTCACAGCTACTGAAGTTAAAAAAAAAAACAACTTCAATACAGTATGAAAGCTCACGGCTTTCTGTAAAGTTGTCCTTTTAAACCCAAATGTTGGCACGCCTCTAACTAATTTTAAGGAAAGCATAGTCACCCATTACTATGAAGATGATCAGAGCACCAACTATTTAATTCTGTGTGTATCAGTATTCTCTAGCATCATACACACAAAAAACATGAGCTCACAAAACCCAATCTCTTAGTGATATCAAGCTTCTAGCACTCTGGAGGATTCTCAGTCTGAGAACCATGTTGAATTTGAGTCAGCTGACAGAGTATCACCCTGCCACTTGGAACCTACACAACAGGCAAAGGAAGCACAAACGTTCACATTTATCATACTTGTGTACCGCTAAATGTGCAGCGCAAAGAGGACTTCAGGAACTTCTTGTAAGTTATTGCCTCTTTTTATATTAAATAAGAGTGCTAATACATACTAAAGGATAAGTTATCTTAAGCGTTAAAAAAGCACCCAACTCATTATGACTTTAATCCTGTTTTGGATCATGGGGCAATGTTGAAATTAGTGGAGGAGCAAGAGCACCACTGAGAGCAAGAGACATGGTCACTCACTCTCAGTTCTGATCCCCAGGGGTTATCTTGGCTCCAGCAGGCTCAGGGGAGCCCACAGCTGGAGAAACCCTTGATAAATCCTGGTCTGGCACACATCGCTGTAGCTGAAAACTCCAGAGGTTGTAATTTGTGACATTTCCCTGCGAGTCCCTACTGAGAACATGCAAATGACAGTTCTTTAAATGTTCACAATCCAGTCAGGTTGGGTGGATTTTCTACAGGTAGCATAAACCAAATGTTCTTATGAGATTACAACTGTATAGCATGTGGGTAATAAAATTTCTGAGAGAAAGGGATGTCAGATCCCCTTCCACCCAAAAGACGGCCACATAATTTGTTTTTTGCAAACAAGGTTTACAAAAACAGTTGCTAAAGTTTGCCCAAAACTTCCCCTCAAGAACATCAGCATAACCCTGGTGGAAAATTTTAGTCAAAGCAGTTAGTTTGTCAGTTTGAGCAAAGTCAGAAGAGAACACTATAATTGGTAGTGTTCAGGCAATACAAACATAAAGCAGTACTAGATTGACCTGGAATACATATTTACTACTACTGATTTAATATCAAAAGCCTTGTTGTACAAAAATATATTTTTAAAAAATCTATTTTCGTATTAACATTTATCTAAGGATAAAAATATTAACTATAACTTAACTACAAGATCTTCACTGTACTCACAAAAAGTTGTGTGATTATGTAATTCATCACAATCTCTTCTTGTACCTACAGCCTACCTACCTCTTACTTCCGCTGTGAGTCCAACAACAAAAAAACCGAATAGCTTTTACAACAAGTGCCATTTAATTATTGAGAAGAGTTTACTCTGTACACAATGAAATTCCACAATATTTCCTGCCTCATAATAACTCCTT